>NC_092864.1:45288828-45296936 GCF_032062135.1 Pyxicephalus adspersus | reverse complement strand
TTTGGGAGGGTTGATGGTGATTGAGCTGATTTGTTATTATTATATTGAAAAACAATATATATATATTTATATATATATATTATAATTTAAATTTACTAAAAAAATATATTGTAAGGGCCTTTTGCTATTGCAGATGGTTTGGCGATGGCATTGAGGCAGACAGGATGTTGAGTACTGTTCTATTCGCATATGCAGTATAACATTTTGGAATACATTAATCATGCAAAAAAAAGCAATTATATAAGCGATTCCTGTTGTACATGGGCTATAGAAGAAACCTCTTCATCCTAAGTAGAGGGTGAAGCATCTTTTCTGAACTTCATATTAATTTGCTGATTGCTTAAAAATTGTTGCATTTTATTGAATAAAAACAAAAATGAGCTGCATTATTGTTATATTTTAATGAAAGATCCCAAGAAGAACCTGCCAATAAATATTTCATAGAAGAGATTTATCTCACCCTGTGCTCAGCAGAAAAGCTTTTATAACTCAGCTCCTAAGTGCTTTTCTTTCAGTCTTGTTGAGTATTATATTTCTCGTCTTCACTATGCATTTTTTACAACCAGCCTCTACCTCTGTTATGTCCCTCCACAATAAATTTGCACTTGTCTACCCTCAAATGCTTGAGATATTTTAACTCACACCTTTTCCATATTCTCAGCATGTTCCGCAGAAACTGTTTGCTATAAGGAATTTCTCGATTTGTACTTTGAAGTCCCAACAATTAAACTAAAATGCCAGACTGTAAGGAACAAAAATAAATAGAGAGTGTAAACCATATTACTACGGCCACAGGGAACACTTTGAATATCTTTTTTATGTGCCCCTCTGCTTTCAACCATTATTGCCCTCATGCTATGTAGTAGTTTACATTGAAAGATTTGAATTTGGTGAGCCTGCAAATATTTTTTTTGGAGTGTCAACTTTGCCCCCAAAGCATGCGTCAACTTTGTGTGACCTATATGTGTTGCTTCATCTGTCACTTATTTTGAAGAATAGTCCACTAATTGAGACCAAATTCCCCTGTCCCTTTTTCTTCAAGTGTCTCTCTTTAAAGTATGATGAAGAGATCTGTATAAATAGATGTATTTCAGGAGTTCAATTTTGCAAAATTCTTGGGTTTACCGATCGTTTTATGTACATGAATTTTTTAAGGTCCACATAATCATAGGGGCAGTGGGTCCCTTTGTCTTTGGTCTCATAGTTTGTTCTAAATTTTCAATTTGCCGTAAACCCTTATAGCTGGGCAGTTTCTACACAGGCTGTGATATTACCCATTTCCACTGCAAGCTCTGATTTACCCCCTTACATCTTTGGGACTTTGTTGGCCTATATTACGCATTCCCCTGACACAACCAGCATATATAAGTCTGAACATATATGTTTGAATACATAGTTGTCTTTAGAATTGTCGCTCCATACCTTTTATTCCTCAAGATTATGGAACTTCAGTTAAATCTCTACCCTCTCTCTTGAGGAAACCATGTGGCAAAAAGCATCGGGTGAAAGAGACATTTATATATCTTCAGAACTTACGGCAATCTTTTGGATAATTTTTGCATATCCACTAATGTATGTTTTCCTCTATACGATTCTTTACCAGTAGCCCAGTAGAGCTATGTATAACCTCATATACTTTTAGTAAGTTATTTCAGTTGCCAAAAGGCCGTTCCCTCATTCCTCTTTCTCTCAATTTGATACTGATTAATTATTTACAAAATAATTGATTAATTATTTACAAGGCCATATGGCAACTTATATTAGGATAAGTCTAATTTTTGGGTCTCTCTGATTTGAATCTCAAACAATGTAGTTGTTGGTAGATAGTCGAAATTTGTCTCAGATACTCAAGTTCTTGGGGTGCGGGGGGAGAATATGGTTGTTTGCACTAGTGCTGGGGTCCCAGGTTCAAATCCCAGCCAAGACATTATCTGTATGGGGTAACATGTCACTCTATATTTGTATGGATTTCCTTCCACAGCTCATACATACTGGTAGGTTAATTTGTTTTTCCCCAGAAAACTGGCCTTTAATTATGGCACATTAGATTGAGAATACCTAAAAATAGAGTTGGGGCAGATTCAGACTCGCATTGGGAACAAGTCTTCCCATGCAACTCCCAGCAGCTGGCATCTAACCATCTGCTTGACCACCTGCACTGTTGTGCTGGTTCCTAAAGCGGAACCAAACATGGTTTATACTAACCTGTCCCTGTTCCGTCATGGGCACCACCATCTATTTGCTTCTCTTTCTTTTTTCAATCTACAGCCATTTTGTTTGGCCAAGATCATATGCAGTCCTGGCAACTGCAGGGGAGGCGAGTATGTGCTGAGTTTTCCGGCCACCAATGCTGAGACATGCATGAGCACCTCAGCGATTTTGACAAATTAAGAAAGTGATTAGACAGGTAAGATTGCCTACCGAAGAAGGGATTTTGCCTTTTTCTTTTCTGCAATAAAGCCCTTTCAGGTTCCATTAGTTCTGCTCTAAAGAACCAGCATTTGCGGATTTGAAAGCGTGCAGCATTGAGCAGGGCTGAACCAAGTAATGACACCCATTCTCATTCTGTACTGGGCTGCTATGGGTTGACGCTACATGAAACTTTTTCCCTGAGGTAGTGGTTTAGTGGCTTGACAGCAGTAACTACATCAGCAATAGTCTTTACGAAGAAAGTCAGGATTGTAAACCATCTAGAAATATGAAGATATCAGTTCTACAATATCACTAGTATGAATAATCTTGCTTTATGATTTACTTCTGACAGTTTGTTAGAACAGAAATGTTGAGACAGCCCAGAAGTGGTGAAGAAAGGTTATGTACTGTTAAGGGAGCCATTTTGTTTATTGAACAAAGTAAACATTGTATTTGCTCTCAGGAAATAATACCACTCAAGGTAAGATTCAGAGCTTATACTGTCAACAGTCTAGACACAAGTAATGATGCAATTAAATAACAAGACAATACATCTTCAATATATAGATATTTAAGGTAAACTTGTGCAGAATTGAAAAATTGATCATTATTGCTACAGTAAGCTAACTTGCAATATAGATTTTCTGTCACTCATGGTTTAAAGTAGAATTAAATATCTGCCCCTGGGTAAGAAAAGCCGGGAAAAAAGATATTACGATAAACTGCATATGACTATTCAGAGCTGATTGGAAGTATGTGACACACACTGAAGTTGCTAGCAATGTTTTAGTGTAATGCCAAGCACTGGTGCAACAAGTATAACAAGATAACCCATCAAGACTAAGATGTTTCTAGGTCCTAGAGCTTAGCCTACTTTTATATTGTTGATCTGATCATATTCAATAAATAAATTAAGTAGATATGTATACAACCGCTATGCATTTCCTTCAAAGTAGATATAATTCTCTTTGCAGCCACTACCTGCTCTTCAGCAATGGTTGCACCTCATTTGTTGGGGTGAGTTATCTTGTGCTGACTAGGGATGAGCGAGCTAGATTTTTAAATTTGATCTTACAACAACAGTAAGCACTGCGGTCACAACTGATTGAAGGTACGTGCCTCCAATCAGCTGTGACCACAGGTTCCCCTGTTCGCAAGCTAGCTGAACTCCTATGACTTCTCTTTCTCCATTGAGAGGTCATATGAGTTCTGCAGGTTCCCAGGCTTGCTGGGCTGTACTTATTGATAAGTACAGCCCAGGGAGCGTGAGAACCTGGACTGTGGATTTGCAAAATCGGTTCACTGAAATTTTGCCGACCCATCAGAAGTTCGAGGAAAATTTTGTGAGACTGTCAGAGGCATTCATCTCTAGTGCTGACCACGGTGGGCCATGTTTGTGTAATGTATGGCCACAGTTTAGTTTGACTTATCAATTGTGAGAGCATGTTACACAATGACAACATAGGAGCATGTTTTGTAGATAAGGGCAGAGCTTGACACCCTGTTAAACAAGGACTGTTAAACAACTACCTAAACAAGGACTTTATTTGCTAAGTATATTATTAGGTATTTTGTTTTATTTATGAAAGCTACAAATTAAAGAAATTAATATTTATATACATTTTAGTCATTGGGGTTTTATCTACCTAATTACATATAGAGATTTTTTAGCAAGTTTCTCCTACAAAAGCCACTTAAATTTTCCAACTTGGGTTTCTGGAAAGCAATGATGCATCACTTAGGCTCAGTTAATGATCATTTAGGGAGTTTTTAAAACATGGAGTATGGGAGCAATAGATTGGGATGCAGGAGAGCTTTAATAAATCAGGCCCAATGTAGGAAGAAAGAGAGCCTTGTCTGGCATGCAATTATAATTTATTTGAAAAGTCAATTGGATAACAATAGTAACAATTAAATAACAGTATCGATTCGAAAAATTCAATTGTTTAGGCTGACTTGGCACTATAGAATATAATTCTACTGCACCATAGGAGAACTTCAGCAGAAGACTGCTGGTTAAACGTCCAAAAGGTGATCACGGTCGTCTTGTTCCTGGCGCGTTTAACCATAAATTTAATTTTGGAATTGTTACTGTTAATTAATTGGTGCTATTATTATCAATTGAATTTTTCAAATACAGTAAAGTATAACTGTACTTGCATGCCAGAAAAGCTACTCTTTCTTCCCATATTGTCTTGAACCTTTAAAGTAAAAAGGTCCTCCAACAAGATAAGGAAACTTTCCTGTTGTATACATCACATGCAGGCCCCATCCTCAGGCTGGTAGGGCTTAGAGCCCAAAACCCTGGTTGGGCCAGGCCCAACTACACAAGTCTGACTGGTTGAACATCACTGCAAAATCCTTTCCTTTCCTTTACCCGACCTAGGAGACACTTGCATTACGAAGAAAACATAAACATATCTCTTGCTGGATGTAGCATGCTAAGGCAATACCACAGTTTAAAATACAAACACTCCTAAATGTAAGGATCATTACATAAAAAGCACAGTTTGCTAGTTTTGATATTACTGTTTTTTATTGTATATTATTATTCACAAAATAAGCAAACAGAGAACTGACTGTGATAATATAAACTACATGCAGAAAATGGCATCGAGTCACAACATTGGACTGGAGAAAGAGGACCAAGGGAGATTTTACAGAACATTCATTAAATCTGTTTATGAAACCTAGGGGACAAAATCTAATAAGGAAGCACTGATAAAACAGTAATGGCAATATTAGCCCATGATAATGATAACATTACAATGTAATGAAAACCAAAAGATTTTAATAATGTTAATGGTGCACTAGTGTTTTATTGGCCACATTTGACAATATAATAACATAATACTGATGAAACTAAGCATCCCATAGCTTATTAAAATGTCATCTTTCACCTTTTAATTAGCTTTATATGAATTGTAAATGTGTTGTGCAGCTGGTGAGTGACATTAATAATTCAATTCAAGATTGGAAGTATTGACAGCCACAGCTTTAATGATAGTCATGAAGTCTGTTGAATTTTTCGAATTGATAGCATAGGTCAATACAATGGGGCCTTCCTGTCTTCTATTCTTTCTCCAATGCTACAGGGTATTAAAGGAATCAGAGGAAGATTTGAATGTAATACATTGGCACTTTCACATTGCCAGGGGAAAGTGACAGTGGGCCTCCAAGACTAGTGAAGATAGACTACTATGGGTGAGCCTGAGTGATCCAGAAAACCTGGAATAGGTTTGGTCAAGGAAAACATTTGCCAACTAGCAAGAAATATTTTTAAGAAATCCATTCACGAATTGCTGGATTAGCCAGGTTCACCCATGATAGTCTATCTTCTCCAGTCTTTGCCAAGGCCCCCTTTCTTCTATTTGATATTCTCCTTGCCTCCAATCTTTCCCATTTGTAGCTGTCAACAATATCAATACTTTTAGGTATGGGTGACCTCCTTCCAAAATTCATGGGTTCAGCTGTAGACTCCAAAGCCCAAACATTGTCCCATGACAAGGGGAGTGATATTATCTCCTGTCCCCAATCATCCAAACCTGAGGATTTAGTGTCAACTTAATAGATGAAGAAGTATTGGGGAAACATTGTGGGACAAAAAAGCTCCTTTGCAACACTACCCTCACTTTGCCCTAAGTGAACAGTGTTTCTTTAAGGATCTTTAATTTAAAACTGCATTAAAAGTTTATCTCGAATCTTCTTTCACATCTGGCATCCTTCTTTAAAGATTAGTTCATTATTTTATCCTTTTTGGAGTACTCCTTCAAATTTTTTTTTGTTCAGTGTTCTCTGATGTCAACTGGTAATTGTCAAAATATGGTTACCTTATCAAAAGTTGTCCATTGCCTTTAAAATAAAACAAACTTCATAGAACTTTTAAGATGAGTTTACAGTATATTACCTAAAAAGATATATAACAGTTCTGAACATTTTGTTTTCCATTGTGACAAATGCCTTTTTTGTAAGCACTAAGCACAGCTGTTATGGATGGATTGAATGGAGAGGTTTTTGCTTTACACCAAGTTCTATGTCCTTACGTAATTCATTCTTACCCTTTCATCTGGTGTTCTCTGTACACTTATAGAGTATTAAGAAGCTTGCCATTTTCTTCTTCCCTTTAATCTTTTTCCAATTTATAATGTATTCTATATTTTTTATTATGGACTTTTTGACTATTTTACATTCAAATGTGCCCTAATATGTAGCTTGAAACGCAGTTGTAAGCCTTGTAAAAATCAGTCAAAGAGCAAAATCAAATGAAAAACCGTGTAGAAGCTTAAAAGGTCTAGATTTTTCGTTCTTTTTATCAATATGGATGTGACATTTTGAAAAGATCAGAGGCTAGTGTCTATTTTATAGGTACATCTCATTATGGAGGAGGAAACTAACACAACATCTGTTCTTCAAGTTCTTGTTTCATAATTTAGACATAGGCAGTGACCAAGTAAAATGTTCTCTAAATGCTGAGGTTTAGTTGTGACAGCTTAATATGTTCCTTAAATCACACCCCTGCCAACCCACTAAAGTAGAAAAAGGTGAGCTAGTGAAGAGGAGCTTTCTGTATATTATTGTTAACTCACCAGGTTAGAATAAGACAACTCAAGCCATATGTGTCCCTCAGTTTGGTCCCATCACTTTGGCATAGTACTGATGCTTTCATCACAGACAGATACTGCCTATGACTCTGCAAGGGTAAATGTTTGTCTACTCTAGGAGTAATGAGGAGAGCAAGTGCATGGTACCCAGGGAAGGATTCTCATAATGCCATCTAGACGTTCCATTTCTCTGGAGGTATGCACTGCAGGGTTATTGGGGTCAGGAATTAGCATCTACCTATACCTGACAGAATACATTGTATAGTATATGTAGGTTCTGCTTTTTGGTTCAGAAATGATGAACAGGTAGCAACATTTGACAGACATTCACTGTGTGATAGCTTTAGTTTTGTATGTTTTATGCTGTGGGTGGGGGGGGGACACAAGTCTCTGACCTAGGGGAGAAAAAAGTATAAGTCCAGCCCTGCATGTACCCTGTACCTTACACCCCCTACTGCAGGTGTGACTCCTCTTCCATCAGACCTCCTGGTTGTGGGTAGGCTCTTGGTGTCCTCCATTTACAATGCAGGGCTAATGGTTCTGCATTTTAATGGATGACCTCAGTGCTTAGTACAGCAGCCCAGAATGATTTATGGAAGAGGCTTCAGAGGACTAGGTACTTATATGAGAAAAAGCAGAAGGAAGTAGGAGGAAAAAGGTAAATAAACTTCCTCATTACACCTCACTTAGAGATAAATGAGCACTAAAACCAGACCTATCACCAGAATTTTCACTTTCTATAAAAGGGTAGCTAACCCTTTATATTATGTGTAAATTATCATTTTTTTCCTAAATCACTTTAAAAAAAGTGGAAACCCCTCCTCCTCTGTCTTCACCACAGAAGTGGGAGTGCAAAGCCTCTGCTTCTGGCTTTTTTTGCAATGAGAAGAAAAAATGCTGATCTCATGCATGCGCAGTGAGACCGGCACTCTTTATTCTCTCATATACAGTAGGCTATGTCGTCCGATCTTACACTTGTGCAGTGCCAGAGTAAGGAACTTACCCGTCCTGCAAGCCCGCGGTGTCCCTGGGGTTCCCAGCCACAGAGGGAGACGCCGCTGTAACAGGCAGCATGGCCGAGGCTGCTGCTCTGCT
>NC_092864.1:45284443-45285965 GCF_032062135.1 Pyxicephalus adspersus | reverse complement strand
ATAAAGACTTCCTGAGTTAAAATGTAGACACAAACTTCTAAATACAGGTTGAAGTGTCAATGAGAATGATAGCAGTAAGGCGCGATATCTGTCTTTTTTCAAACCTGCAGCCTATAACTCAATGTAACATAATGGAGAAGCCATATCATTTTTCCAAAAATAGTTTACGTAATATAATAAAATGTAGACTTTGAGATTCAGGTCATTGACTTTGCTTAGACTGAGATGATGTCATCAGTCTGCTGCAGGCAGGAGGAAGCAATTTCATCCCTTCGCTTATATTATGTTATATCACCCCACCCTGTAAAATGGCTGAAACAGTCTATCAATAAATACAATATAATAAATAATGATATCCATAACTAAAGTCCCATTTTAAAGATTAATGATTTAGGAAGGTGGTTATTACAGAAAGAGACAGGCAATGTGCCTTCGGCAATAGCATCTCTTATATGCCTGATTGTGCCAGGAATATGCAATCCAGGTAGAAGTTATGGCCAGTTAACTGGTCGAAGATCATTGTTCGGCAGAAGAAGAAAGAAATATACTAACACACCTATAGTCACACACTAACCCACATATACACATGCATATACAGCACACACTTACACACATTAAACACATTTACAGCATTCACACTATAACACAAAACAGGAGCATTCAGTTTTCTGAAATCGTGCTGAAGCCAACTAGCAGTTGTCAGAAAAGCTTGCTATATACTGCTAAAATTTCTGTGAACAAACTTTAGGCCCCCGCCCCCACAAAAAAAAATGACATGTACTTTATTATACCATCCAGCTAAAAAAAATGGCATTTTTTGAAAGCTCAACTCACACCCTTCCCTCACACCCAATTGCGGGAACCTTGCACTTACTCAGGAAGATATCAAGAATGGCAGTCCAATATTTTTCAAAGCACAGGTTTTCCTTTTGAATGATTCTTTTATACCTCAGCCATATAGAATTTTATATTTAATTGGTTCCTGGAATGACAGCCTATTCCTAATCATTTCTTTTAACTGCTTTGAAGTCTGTAAAATACATAACCTATAGCTAATGTCATATTTTTTTACAGTGACAAAAAGGTGCATTTTGAACTGACATGGTCAGCCAACATGATTTAATTTCCCCTCAACTTCATGTTTTATTTCAAAGTTTGAGTGATTGAATCTTGGGCTCCTGTCTTATAAACTGACACGGAATGAAAAAGCATCTGCCAGCACAGACTGGCTGTGCCGTGACAACTAGCATCAGCCATGGCTTTGATTATTCTGCAGCTAAAATGTTTCAACAAGTTCACCAAGCTGAAAAGGATGGGCGATTGGCACTTTTGGGAAATCTATTATTTTGGGGGGGGAAAACAATTTTTGAAAGATTTTTAAACATCATTGTTTTCAACAGCTGCATCAGCAGACAGCAAGCCTTTCTATGTAAATGTGGAAATTTTGCCTGGTTCTGGGAAGGACTTTATTTGCATTTTCTTATGCATTTGTGCTTATACAAAATAGTTATACAATACTAAA
>NC_092864.1:45093861-45283857 GCF_032062135.1 Pyxicephalus adspersus | reverse complement strand
TTTTTTGCATTATTGTTGGCACCAGTAGACGGTGCCATGTCTTTATGTAAAGTGTGTACCACACTCATATGCCTCATGTCTCCAACAGCAAGAGTTTGTTACACAGTTTACATAAGAACACAGTGCCATCTACTGGTGTATCCAGAGTATAAACTGTTTACACTTGAGTATATGTAGTAAGTAACTGATTACATACTTATCCTTCCCATCTAGTCCCCTGACTTAAAGTACCGCAACATCATCTACACCAAGTGTACACTTGCTTGAAACGCACATCTGTAAATGTGCAGACTCTTATATTTATATTACTATTTACCAACATGTTTTTAAATTGTCATTCTGTCATCTAATTGCTAGCATTTTACAAATACAGTGGTTCTCTAGAAGTTTGGTAGACATTCTGGTCTTGATAGAGGTTTTCTTGCAAGAAGGAATAGATGATGCCGCTTCTGCAGTCAGCATTTTTACCTGCCTGATCGCTGTCATCAACTGTCAAAATCACATGTACACCTTTGGATTGGTTGACGGGATACTTAGCTTATCCCCGCAGTTACAGTGACTGAATAAACTCCTGTGTCATCCTGGCCCATCCAATCTAGATGGTTAAAGATGGGCACGAGGAAGAGAAGAATGAAGGAGATGGTGGTGCCCATGGCAGAATGGGAACAGGTGTGTATAAATAGGGTTCAGTTGCACTTTCAGATATTGAGTTTTTAAGGTACAGAATTTGAGCCTATTGATAAGTATAATCCACCACAGGGTTTCTCTGTTATTAAGGTCAATCTCAATTGATTTAACCTTCCTAGCGGTAATCCTGAATGTGGCTCGTGGTTACATTTCATTACAAAAAGTGGAATTGAGGGCTTACCTGGTGCCCACAAGCCCGTGGCATTCTCCGGCGATGCTGGCCTCGCATCTGTGTCCCCATGGCAATGCTCTGCCGTCTGACACCTGGCCTCGCATCCAAAGTGTGTGAACATTGTGGATGCGAGGCCATAGGATGCAAATGCTGGCGGGCATGCAATGTGTGTACATGCGGGCGGCTTGCACTGGGGGGGGGGGACCAACAGAAAATTGAAAATAAGTATTTTTTAATGTCAAATGTACATTTAAAAATACTCAAATAATCAAACCGCCAGGGAGGTTAAAGGTGACCCACCACAGATGGCCATATCCTATAAAGCCTGATATTTTGAGGACTGTGCAATTTCGGTATTGTGTTAGTGTTTGCATGGGACAACTAAACCTTTTGAAGACTGAATTGATCTCAAGTTATGATGGACACATGTATAAATGTGTTAAATGTGCTAAAAGTTATAATTTGACTTTCCTTTCTCCCTTTTGATGAAAAAGTATTTAAGGTTGTAAAATGCATTGAGAATGATCTTGTAGGCTCCACTGAAGTTTTGTTCATTAAAGAAATATCACAATAATCACAATAGGGAATTGGAATGTATTCATTCACCAAAGATAAATGTAATATGAGTTTTGAAGGCCTTAAAGTTAATTTTGAAAGGGTTTCTCTATATTAAAAAGGTTGATAAGGGCTGATCCAATTAGTGGAAAAGCACTGGTGTAGTGTTGGCCTTTTAACTGTAGTCTCTCATCATAATAATGAAATGATATTCTTACCCTAATTGCTTGCTTTTCATATAAACTCAGGGAATAGTTTATTTATACCATAATTTTCCCAAAGCAACCATAGACAAGTGTGCCATAACATTATTAGTAAATTACATTATTAGATACAATTTTCCTGCTAGTAAACTGATACTACCCTTTCTTAATCAAAAAGTCTGCTAGTTTTTTCCAGAATATTTATGGCGCTGAACATTTCTGTTCTCATATGCATATAAAAAAGCAGTTAGGCCCACAGGTGTTGTTTAGCAATGTGTATTCTTTAATTGCATACTACTCCTGAAAACAAGGTATTTAAAGTTGGACTGAACTGTTAAAAGAGGAAACCTCAGATGTCAGCAGGTAGAGAAGTTTTGGTAAGTCTGCCAACTAAAACTGATTTACTTGTCTGCTAGCAATCGTTATCCTTGTGCACATTCCCTGTGATATATGCACCGGGAAGGGTATAGACCTGACCCACTTCTGATGGGACTTGTATATGTCTAAAAAAATTATAAAAAGATTAATTACATGTAAAGCTTTGCTCTCCCATGTGTTTCTGTTCCTTTTCAGCCTTAAAATAAATTCTTAAAATTAATAATTATTCATTCCAAAGACAGCTTTTTTTTCCGCCATGCCCATATTCACTAGCATACTTTTTTCTTCCTAACCGTTTCATTTCAATAGGAACATTGGCAAGTATGATTTAAAACCTGTAAAGAGGCCAAGGAACCCTCGGGGAATAGACTGCCACAGTAGCTGTTATTAGTCAGATGGAAACCTAAAGATTTCACTTATTTTATTTAGCTTTTTTTATTTTTTTTTCAATACCCACCATCTGTTTATTTCTGCGATACATACACCAGTGCCCTTTTATTTACTAGATTCAATCATTTCACAGAAAATCTGTTACTTCTTGTGTGTTTGATATAAATTGCTTTATTTTTCTTCTCTTGTTTTGTATTTTGTTTTTAAAGGGCCATTAAACACACAGCTAAAAAAATATTTTATGGAACCACTGTAATAACATTCCCAATAAATGACATAACTTTGCCATACCTGACCAGAAAATACATTTAAAGTATACTTGACAAAGCATTTGATGAAATACTGTGTAAGCAGATGTCACCTTAAAGCTCAACTCCAGGCAGATATAGGAAAATAAATTCAGCTCTATATTCCTAATTTTTTCATTTAGGGTGTCAATCAATGCAAGTGTAAACTATTAAATTTGACCAGGTATCAGCATCTTGTAAGCTCCTATACAGCCGAGTTTAGGCTGAAGAAGTAAAAATCTACCCAAGACCCAGGTGTAATTTAAAGTGAAACTCCAGCTTCTTTTATAATTGCATTGCCCAGCACTTGTTTAAAATACAAAAGTGGACTATTTACTTCTTTAGTGGCACTGATGGCACTCCAGTGCCACATTTCACTGATTAAAGTCATCTTTTAAGCAGAATAAGGGTTGGCTTAATTCATCTTGTGTCCTGTAAGCTCAGAGCCTCATATGACACCTCCTGGGCTCACTTCATCATACCAGCAAGGGCTTACAGGAACAAACTGCAAAAAAAGGCACTAATGTCGGAGATGTGGGCCATTTTCTACAGTTTTCAGCCTTGTCAAACAAGAAAGAAGAGCACCCAGATGGTAAAGGATAAGAGAGATGAAATTAAGGCATGTATACAGTAAAAGCCATTTCAGACCCATGTTGAGTCGGATTGGTCTGCCACAGATCAACTGTGGTCCCAACCTTCCCCATTCAAGTGATAGGGAATGCTTTGGGCTCTTTTCTTGCATGTGACAGTTCGTGGCACAGTTCACAAACTGTAAAAATTTTGCTTTTGTCTGAGCCAGGACCATGTGCATCCTCAGCTGCATGCATTTTGTCACGCACTATTCATTTTGCCTCTCCCAACTGCACAGAAGTGGAGACACATTGCACGAAAGCTGAGCACAGTGTCTAAGATAGCTAAATAGCCATGGGTGATTAAGACTATTTCGTGACTGGCAGGTAGGAGCAGCGATACTGATTAAATCTGAAAGATTAGGTTCTGGTGCTGACGCAGCAGGTGTATATAGCCTTGAGTAACACACCAGCCATGGTTGGTATTTGCATTCTTTTTGCTCACTTTGAGGCCGATTCACGGAAAATCAGGCCATTTAAAAGTCATGATGCGCTCATCTTATTATAGCCCACCAATAAACAATGGCTTCTTTATAAAATGTGGATTTGGGCTTTGCCTGTGCAGAACAAAATAGGTTTATTTAAATGGCAACACTCATATCAATGTTGTCGCTTCTGTTTAATTCTTCAAGCACAATGCCCTATGTCATTAGAACCATAATAAGCAATACTGAAAAGAACTAGGAATTTGCATGCAACCTTGGTGGTGCCCAGGCTCAGAACTGCATGCATGCGCAGGAGAGATGCGCCTACACTTAAGGGAGGAAGAGGTAAGTGTGACATTCCAAACTGGGGGTTACCACTAAAAAATAAATGGGAAGCAGTATTGAGCAATTGAGTCTCATCTATTGTTAAATGTTAGTTCATTAGGAACCATTGCAATAGTTGGGGTGGTAGGGAGGCTGAGTGGCTGACAAGGTATCAGCTACCTGGAGCCAACTAGAAATGTCTGTTCCTACCATCTGCCTGATCTTGCTATCTACATACAAGGTAATACTTTAACCATTGTTCTATAAATTGTTATTAACACACTCATATTAATTAACTTTTACTATTGTCAGTCTACTGGTCCTCCTAGTTTTATAAATATAAGTATATACTGTGCAATAAAAAGGTATCTAAACTCAAGGTATCTAAACCAACAAGTAGTGTATTTTAGCTTTCCAGTGGTGGCTGTTCCATTTTTCCTTTATAAGCACCTGATGATCCTGAAAGTAATTGTGCTTTCATATACCCAACTCAGTTAATTCATTTGAGTATGTATCTATACTTAAACATTTTACTCCTACTGATTATAGCATGCTGTTCAGTATCTTCTCCATATGTATTTAAGAGGATGTTTGGAACGCTATTACAACTGGAGTGACAGAACTGTCACAATAATAGAGGTGTTTTTACACTGGACCCATCGTCATGATTTAACATCAGCTAATGCATTGCAAATTACATTATTCTAGTTTCCTTTACATTATTCCTATGGTTTGTAAAGCTGTGCGCACACATTACAATTTCTTTCTTAGCTTTCAGTTTTTCCATGATTTAGTTGTTTAGTTATTTTTATGCAATGTAATCATACCTATAAGTTACCCCATCAGAACCAGATGCCCCTTCTTGCTTTTTTTTTCTAAAACCACATTTAAAATGATTGCCATAGGGAATGTGTGGACCCTTATACTAGAAAAAAAGTTTCTATAATGTTTTTGGTGCATTTATTTCATGACATTTACCTGTAAAAGTATCTCTTGTGTAGACATCCAGTAGGGCTTGGTGGAAGAAGTTTATGACCAAATTACATAACTTAATTTGATCAATGCTGTCACATTACCCAAATGTATTCCCTGTGCTTTTGAGGTTCTGGTTAACAAGTATAAGGGGTAAAGTAATTTTTTCTGATAAAAAATGAACACCATGTACAGCTTTAAAGTATGCTTAAACATGTTTTAAAGGATTTCTGTTGTATGTTTCCAAACAATTGTTGCATTTGTAAATGTCTACCATGGTATTGCTTAGCTCTGCACACATTTTACAAAAACTTGACTCCGCCTAATAATCCCCCCATGTATTCCCGTTTCCACAAAATTCTGTGGAAGTATTTATTTTCCAAAAAAAAAAAACCCAGTAGAGCAAATTTTGCTAATCAAAGGATTCTGTGATAAGGATTGGAATAAAGATCTCTATCACATTAATTCTGCTTCCTGCTCTCACGCCTATTCATCATGTTGCTGGTAGAACTAAGTAACACCAGTAATAGGAGACTTGAAGGGATGCCATTGGTGACCTTCCCAAGAGGTTAGTTGTCTGATTATATCTAGCTTCAGTAGTTTTTCAGTCCCTGACTTAGTAAAAATCATTATGTATTGATGTATTCATCAAGTTGGAGAAAAGTCACATCTTCTGACCTGACCACTTATTCTAGGCTAGTGGCTGATAATTATTCTAATTTTAAAACTCCTAGCTTTTTTGACTCCCATTGCTGGTGTAGAAAGGAACAGGTTAGGTTGTATAATTCACCTTCCCTCCAGCACTGTTCCTTCCTGTAATAGCATTTCTACACTAGATGATATTATTTGTGATGCTGGGTATCATTCATCTTGAAAAATTGAGGGCGTTCTGCAGATGTCATGGACCCAACCTCAGAAAAGGTGTCACAATATGGCACCCATTCTCATAGAATAACACAGACACTAGCTCAACGTCACAATGGCAGATTTCCTTTATGCATCATTTGAGGACATCTGAAAAAGGATATAAAGAAGAAAAGATCCTTCACATAACTTGTATAGACTAAAAATTTATAGCAAAAATAAGTATAATTAAAACAAAACAAGAAAATACACATAAGGTCCTCTTATGAGGTAGAGGTGAACTAGGGGTCAGAAGAATGATAAAATTCTAAAGAAACAAACTCTAGTTCTAAATTGAAAACTAATGGCATAGGAAGCTTTTATGAAAATTTTGGTTTCCTGAGTCAAAAATTTTTATTTTACTTTACTAGTGACCGTGTGGTAAACGTGTTCATTTTAGTTATTTCTACTAGAAATAAACATTTCCTTATATATAATAGGATATTATTATTATATTATATATAACATTTCCTATATAATATAAACTGTGCAATGAGTCATTTGTTTATCTGAGTACATTTTGGAGAAGGAATTCTCAGGCTGTATCAGTACAGGGTAGTGAGGGCTGCAGAGAGAGGTCCTCCAGCCATTTCAATGATTTCCGTGTAGCTTATCTTACTTGATTGAAGCAATAAGTAGTTTGACTTGGAATAAGGCAAATTTGAAGGGTAGAAAATAGAGAGCAATGTGAAACAGAAAGCAGAACATGAAAATATAAAAGAAAGAAATAGGGGGAGAGGATTTCAGGCTATATGCTAAAGATCGATTCCAACCAAGTTTTCTGGGAATTGTGAAAGGGTTGTTTGTCAAACTTTTACTGCTGCCTGTGTCCCCATTTGGGATATTTCCGCCCAATTCCTGTCTATTTAAAAGGTGCTTAGTGACTGGCAGCTAGGCTATTCAATTATCATAGTAGGTGGTTCCATTGTCTTCCATACCCAGAAAAATTCAGGGAAAGAAGCATCAGGGCAGCACTCTAAATGGGCCAAATGGCAGGGTCTGCCTACTTTTAAGCACAGGCCACTTGATTATTATATTGTGTGCATGTAGAGGTATTTGCTTTGCTATCCTACCAAACTTTCAAACAACTTCAACAGTCCCAGTCATATACAGATCTTAAAGCTGAACCCGTCCAAAGTACAAACTCCCCTCCAAAAACTCCCTCTAACTGATCAAGGGCATGAAAAATAAAGTCTGTAAGGCTCTAGTCCAGCACCAGTGCTCCCCAGATATGTCACCAATCTAGCTCTGTACTCTTCACCTATAGCAAGCCCCTGCTTAGCCTTGAAGGCTAGTTGCACATGGTTACCCCCAGGACTTCTGTGTGAAAGGGATAGCGTCTTGGGAAAGACTTACAGAGGACTGACCAGATGCCCACAGGTAATGCAGTACAGGAGAGTTCAGCACAAGCAAGTCCAGAAAATAGACCCAGAGGTCATACACACATTATTTGTCCACCAGACAAGGTACCCAAGGGTTAATACAAAACAGAGTTGGGGTCACAGGCAGCATACAATCACAGGATCAGGAAACAGGTGGAATCAGAAAAAGTAAATCCAACAGATTTACACAGCATCAGCAAGTCAGCCCAGTTTAACACCACAACAAGGAAATAGTGACTGTGAGCAGAAAGACTATAAAATCCTAGCAGCCAAAAGCATTGCAAGATGAAGCCAGGGACTAATCTGCTCCTAAAATTCCCTTTAGCTGTGCATAGCCTCAGAGTATCTGCTGGGGATGCTGAGAATTTACATCTCGGGCTGAACGACTAAAGGGAAGCAGGAGATGATGTGAGCGTTTTAGCAGAGGGCAGACAACTAATTCCTTAATGTCCTTGCTGCTGCAAGCGACTCCACTGGAGAGAATAAACATATTGTGTGGTACTGTGGGGGTCTCCTAAAATAGATTTTTAATCCATGTTCACACACCTTCAGCAGCATTTACATGATATGGGTCCTTCTTGGGGTGTGTACTAGGGATAAGCGAGAATGCCTCGGGCATTCTCACATAAATTTTCTTGAACTTCCGATGGTTCCGCAAAATTTCTGCAGAAAGTACAGCAGTACAGCCCAGTGACCTTGGGAACTAAACTGCAGATGAACTTCCAATCGAGAAACTTCATTGAGAGTTCTTCTGCAGTTCCACTGCGATCCCCGGGCACTGGAGCTTAATTAACTTCTAGTGCCCCGGAATCGCAGTGGATTCTCAGGGCTGCAATCCTGCTTGCGATCCCCAGCACTAGAGATTAAATGGGGACAAGTGAATTCTTTCCAAACTTCTCCCCATTCAAAACCTCTGGTACTCCCTGATTGGCCGAGGAACGCTTTCCTAAGCCAATCAGAGAGCACTAGAGGTTTTGAATGGGGAGAAGTTTGGAAAGAATTCAGAGGAAGGAACAGCTTAAAAACAGTCACAATTGTCTTTTTAAACTGTGCGTCCTGGGAGATTGGAATGGCAAAGCCGAGGCTTCGCGCGTGGACAGTCGCAAGATTTACCCGCAGGTGGGTCCTCCGATCAGGCATCGTAAGTTTTTATATAGGCATCTATGTAGAGGAGCTGAACTCAGTTAACTCCTGCCCAACAGGAAAGAAATAAGTCATTTTAAAATATGCTTTTTTTCTTAGCACATATAGATGTTTTAAACATTTGAACAGCACAAATATTTTTTTTTAGGGCTAAGGGTTATATGTGTGCCCTTAGAAAGAATGCTTTTTTAGGGGAACAGTGACTTTTAATGTAAGCTCACCAGTGTAAAACTGCGGGGGATGAGGGGCTCCAACAGCGAGCTCATTTAGTTGGTGAATTGCGCGGCGGCTTCCGATTTTGGATCGCGAATACGAATGCGCGACCGAGCCTCTGATTTTGCTTAGTGAATCAGTGCCATAATCTCAGTTTATACTCAGGTTGCACTTTTAAGAAAATTTTATTTGCAAAGTTTAAATAATCTAAAACTGGTTTCCTAAAAATACCAAAGCTTTCACTTTTCCCAAATGACCACCTTGATCACCAGATCTCAATTCAAAAGAGTAATTAAGGGATGCGGTGGAACAGAAGATTTGAATTATGGATGTGGAGCTGACAAATCTGCAGCAACTCATGATACTATCATGTTAATATTGACCAAAATTCCTAAAGAATGCTTCCATAACATTGGTAAATCTTTACTACCAAGAATGATTGCAATTCTGAAGGTTAAAGGGGTTCCAATTCAGTACTAGCAAGGTTTAGCTAATAAAGTGGCCGGTGAGTATTTGTGCATATATAACATATAAGACTTTACTGGTCTAATCATCAGCCTTATATTTGTCACAATTATTTAACAGGGATAATTAGGGTGCTTTAATAATATTCACCAAAGTATATATTTACAGCCTGTAATTACTGTACCCTTTGAATATACAAACTATCTCTTACCATTATCAGTAATCAAGGCTTAGTGGCAATTCTGTTACTGCACCGTTGTTGTTTTTATCCTTTTGTATGCTTTTGACAGAAGCATTTATGAATTTCATGTGGATAATTAAATATCAGCAATTAAACTGTTGTTCTGTAATTTCCACTTGAATCTTCAGTCAAGTTGCAACCCCACAGATAAAAAGAAGAATTAATGAAAATGAGGGCTTCATAATGTGAGATGTAATTACATAACTTGTAGTCTGCCAGCAGGGTAAGGTGACCTTTCATTGTCCAGAATGTCATTTTTCTTTTTATTAGACAAATAATTTACATGTATTATTGTATGTAAACGTGTTGGTGTCATGCCTATTAAAATTCAAGCTAATGGTTATGCTCATAAAATACTAAAAAGATTTTCTTGAATTTATTCCTGCACAGAAAATATTCACTTAGTGGGAATGTGCACTTTGAAAAGACCCTACAACTGGGTAAAGCTTTTTGATTTGAGCTTTTTATTGCAATATAATTATTAACAGATTTTTATATTAGATATATGTATAAATTGCTATCCTATAGTCCAGTGTGATATGAATAGCAATCCGACGCTTGTGGGTGGATTGACTTCTATCTACTTCCACTGGGTAACTGTTCTTTTGTGTTCATTTTTAAAACTATCAATGCCTTCATGTATTTTAAAACATTCTATGGGTAAAAGATATTTTATACAAATCCTTTTTAGATTAAAAAAATAAACCTACATGTGCAATTGGTCTAGAGTTGTGTTACTCAATCAGGTTTTCGGGGTTCCTTGAGCAATGAGCAGTTTCTGCCTCTCAGGTTAATTTAACTAATGCCAATGATCTTTTTGGCTGTCTCCCACTGGTCAGAAATGTAATAGACATTCCTCTTACTGACCCCCACGCTAATGTATTGTGAGCTGTGTATATATAGTAATTATAGCAGAAGTTCCCTGAAGACCTAAAAGTCATTTAATGGGTTCCTTCACGTTAAAAGAGTTGAGAAACACTGTTCTAGAAGATGGCAAACATCTAGTTAGCTCCAACAAGGAATAAATATTTTCTTGATTCACAAAAGCAGTTGAATAATTTCATCATTCGCCTTTGGCTTACCCAGTCACCTTCTAGGGCTTGCAAACATTACTGCACACAAATATAAGGCTTCCAACTGATCTCTAATCATGTAAAAGCATATATTATGTCAATCTTTATGGCTGGGAATTCATATTTGAATGATTAGTAATATGGCATCTGAATAATTTCCAGGTTCAAAAAAGTATACAATTATTGTTTACTCAAAATAAAGAAAAAATATTAATCGGCAGGCACGATTAACTACATATTATTAGAAAATGTTTCTATATTAAATTCTGCCATTTATTTAAAATATTCCATAACACGTACCTATTACATAACACATATTTTAGCTTGCAGTTTTTTTTCCCCATGCAGTGAAAGTAATGGGGATGATCTGTTTTTAACATCCATGAAAAATTTCCCTTTAAATTCTTAAATGAGTGATGGATGTCAATGTCCTTTTTAATTAGTTTTCTATTTACAGTTCAGTCTGCCCCACAATATTTGAGTTTAGATCTCTCCTGTGACTTTGTTACTTTGATATTAACGAGACAAAGAATACATTTTTCATTATTATTGGCACACTGTAAGCTTCAGGAAAGTTATGCAGCATCTTGACATTTTCCAAGGTTTTATATTTTATTTTCCTATTCAATTCATTGTTTAGTAAAAAAAAATGTGATTTATTCTCTGATGTTTATATTCAGCAAAATGATTTTGCATAACAATGTTTTTAGTGCATTGTAATTTATTGGTTTTATCTCTTTATTTTCATAGCTTCTGTTATTGTGCATTCCATTTTAATTTCTGCAACAAGAAACTAGAGAACATTTTCAGTAAGTACGGGTACATTTTTTGTTCCTATAATAACATGTATCTAATATTAATCTTTTCATAGCATTTACATGTTATCTGAATATACTCTTTTGATTGAAATATACATTCCAGCTTGTAATTAACACACAAGCCTTCTGTATATTTAGTCATTTGATTAGCAATCCTTCCTTAAAGCTGTACTTTATAATCAAACATATACATATATTGTCATATATAATTCCCCCTGGACTCCGGGTTGCAGAATGCATGGTGCCATTCATCTCATTTCCTGTGAACCCAGGGCATCACCAATCATTTTTTACTGCTGACATTGTGTCATGGCCAGGATGTTGAACCCTCAGTGTCACCAGCCCACTCCGCAGAGTCTAAGGCACCAGCCTCCAGCTTACCAGCGCACAGTCCAAGGAGTGATGGATTTTAGGAGGGGGTGCTCAGGTTTCAGCCCCCGCTCAGGCAGGGGCTGGTAACTGCTGATTGTTTAGACCAAAGTGTAGTATGGGAGCATGAGGCAGAAGCCAAAGGTCAGGGCACGTGGCAATCAGGAATAGTTTCCATTTGAAAAAGAATACCAGTTTTTTCTTAGGCCACACCAGTACATGGCACATGTAATGTGAATACGAAACTCCTGATGGCTTAAAATATTCTTGGAGTTTATCTCACATTTTACATGAGGTAGTCAACAATATTGCACAAAAGATCATTTAAGAGCAAGTGACCCATAATATCCAACTCAAACATACAACATTTTTTGACCTGTAAAACCTGGGGAAAAAAGATATAGACTGAGACCATGATCTTATTTTTCCCCTTTAAATAAATGTTTTACAAATAACACAACATGGATATATTTATTCACATTAATATTACGTGCATTCCTGTTGATTACTGCCTTGAGTGTTAAGGTGCGTACACACTTCCAATTTTTATCGTTCCAATCGAACGACGAACGATCGATTGGGCAAAAAATCGTTCCTAAAAAAGTAACCAACGACGCCGACGAACGAGGAAACTCGTTGGAAACGAACGACCGGACCGGCGGATCGGATTGGACGACGATCGTTGAACATCTTTCGTGTGTGCGGTCGTTCATTGATCGTCCATGTTCAGAGCATGCGTGATGAACGAACGTCCGTTCACTTTCCTGTCGTGCACATAGTTCCTCTATCGCTTAAACGATCGTATCTATTGTGTGTACAATATCTACGAACGATCGTGTCGTTATCTCTATGTGCAGGATCGGTGCTATACGATCGTTCGTATATATCGTGCAGGAATGTTCGTCGTTCGTTTTCCAACGATAATAATTGGAAGTGTGTACGTAGCTTTAGCAGTCACATTTTGTGTGACTCTAAAAAAATGAGTGTATACAGTAAATGTGCAGGACCTTTTTATTTTATTTAATTTTTAGATCCACCTTTTGAAAGTTTTGTTTTTTTAATAAGGTATAACATGGTATCACTTGTTTGCATCATTTATAGCCAACGGGTCACCACGTAAACGTCACAGTCCAAGACATTTGAACGTCACCAATTCTTGCTATTTAGCTGCTTTATCCTTCTTTCAAAATTTTGCTGGTGAGCATGTATGACAGAAATAAAATATATTAAACTATGCAAACAGACCATTGAACTTTGACAGCAGCATACATAAAAGATTAGACTCCAGATATTGCCATGTTTACTTTATTACTTGCTAGCAAAATGTCATTTTACAATTTTCTTTACAACAAATTCTGTTAAAGTCGGATTAAGCAAGTTTTCCTCCTCCTATTTGTCACTTAGCACTTTAGTTCCTGATGTCTTTAATGCTTAAACTGTTCTTGCTGCGATTCCCAGGTGAGTCTTAAATTTACATCTTAAACGCTGTGACCGCGCCTCTTGTGTTTACGCCAGACGCTCCCCGAAGCCCAGATAACTCTGTTTAAGCCTAGGTGCTGGTGGGAAGAATTTGGTATCTTGCTAAAGGTTCATTTTTTATTTTTGAGATCCCATCACAGAGACTTTTCAGGACACTGCTGTGTCGTCCATCTAGTAAAAAATGTATTTTTTTGTTGAGCATAAATAAATGAATTGCAGAGAAACCTATTTTCAAATGTGACTGTCTAAAAGTGCCTTATTTGGATTTGTGCAATTATCTTTTGACTGAATCATTTTTGCATAAAGCTGAAATAAATGTGCCTCTGCATGCTTTTTCTGTTTTAACCTCCGCTGCCTGCAGAGAGATGAATTTTAAATCAGTGCAGGATTATTTCTGATCACTCGAGAAGGACTTAAAGCTGGACTCCAGCCCAACCTACCATCAGTCTTGTACAGTATTATAGCCTCCTCTCCTATACCAAAACTGCATATTCATGTCTAAGTGCACATAGTCAGCAGTCAGCTTCTCACAGTGTGCTTTAGAAGCTGCAAAAAGTCACAATCAACCCTGATAAACATTTAGCTTAAAAGCAGACCTATCACCAATATTTTTATTTTACATAAAAGGGTAGACAACCCTTTTATGTAAAAAAAAATATCTTTTTTTGCCTGCAAAACCCTTTTTTTCTTTAAATAAAAGGTTGAAGATTCTCCCCTTCTGTCCTGATAGCCGTGGCAGTAAAGACTGACTGGGGGCACAGAGCCTCCTGGGATACTCATGTCACACATCCCAGAAGACTCTTGGGTACTCCTCCTGTGCACACCCAATCTTGGGCATGCACAGAAGGGGCATTTTCCTTCATTGCAGGGAAAGAAATGTCAGTGCATGCACGTTAAGATTGGCAGTCTTGTGCCTGCTCAGTGCAAGATTGGGTGACATGGCCAGAACAAGGAAGACCACAAAAAAAAAATTGCGACACCTAATGCTTCCTGCACGCCAGGACGAGGGAGGACTCCAGGACAGCGTGGGACCCAACCAAGGACTAAATGTAGGAAGTAAATGAAAATGAAAAAGTTTTATTTAAAAATATAATTAGTATGTTCATGGAAGAGAAAAGGAGAAGCCAGGGAAGTAAAAATATGAATGTAATAAGAACGTAATATGAATGTAATAAAAACCTGTAGGTCAATCCTGGAGCAATATTACTGACAACTACTCATTATTAGATTTACTGCTGTCTGTACTAAAAACATCCAATGCAGATCTCCCTCTAATGGTAATCCAAAAATCTCCACATTTAAAAGAAAGCAAATTTGCTTGAAAAAACAAAAAATTCTCTTCTGCCAGCCTGATATGTTTTTTTTTGTTTTGTTTTCAATGTAGAGGCCTAGCACAGTTTTGTGCAAGAACGTAGTAGCTCCCATGCACATGCACAGGATCTACAACATCCTCACCTGGCCAAAGATTCAGTTTGAAGACTTCAAACCCAAAAAAGAGCAGTAAAAATGACAGTGGCCGTGATGCTACGAGGGAAATCACAGCTGTCGCAGCATTGGTTTGGGTTGCTTTGACAGGTAATGGTGCCACAATGTGCAAATATACTCAACAGCAAATGGCATTACCCTGAGTGCATGTACTTCAGTATTCATGATCATAATGATACAAATATAGAGGTGCAAGTGTTTAATGCATATTTTCTCAACTAGGATTTCTCCAGAGTTTGCTAGGGGTTCCTTGACTGATGAGCAGTTTGTGCCTCTCAGGTCAGTTTAAGTGATATCAATAATGTTTTTGCCTAACTGTAAGGGTAACATTTCACTCACTGGCTAGCATCATTCTTCCTATTGCCCACCATACTAACGTATGTACTGTGAGCTGTAGATACAGTAATTGTAGAAGGGGTTCCCTGAATGTTAAAATGGACCTAAACTAAAATATATACCTTATATAAAAGGCCAGACAACCCTATTATATAGGATAAAAATTACCTTCTTTTTTGGAGAGGTGGAAGCTTCTGGCTGCTCCTTCTGTACATGTCCAATCTTCAATGGGGTAAATAAAAATGCCAATCTCACACATGTGCAGTGAGATCAGCACTCTTCTTTTTCGCCATCTACGCCAGCCGATCTAGCCCCTGCTCAGTGTGAGATCAGGTGACGTAGAAAGAAGGTGAAAGAAGAGGAAAGAAGATGGCGGCGCCCGGTGCTTCCTCTGCGTCAGAACTCAGGATGATACCAGGACAACACAGGACCCGATTCAGGAAACCTCCAAAGGGAACACTAGATCTGCAAAGGTAAACATGAGTTTTTTTTTCTGTTTACTTTCACTTTAAGAAAGGCTAAACTAATGTAAAAAAATCACTTTAGGGTAAGGTATAGGCAAGGTCTACAATGCAGTATGTATTGCTTATATAAAAGCAAAAAAATAAATACACTGCAAAGAACTAAGCAGGTAATCATTTATGTCCTTAGCATTGCACAACATTGAAAAAGAGACTAAATTACATTTTGTAATCCAAAGAAAAAAATGTTTTGACTACTGCCGTTGATTTGGAGCATCGCGTTACCGTCCTTGATCTCTCACATGAGCTACAAATGTTACCAAATAAGCAAATTGTTCCAAAGCAGGCAATCAGTTTCTTGTGAAATGAGTCCTGATTGCATTATCCAGAATGACCTGTGTAGATTTAGCCAAAAAGAGCTAAACTGCCAAAAAAAAAAGAAAAAGATGAAGAGGGAAAGAATGAGGGGTGCAAAACTCCAAGAGAGAAGGGGGTAGAGAGGGAGTGTGGCCTTAGTATGGCTTAATGAGTCAAATCAACAGCCACAGATAATTAGTGAAATTATAAATGATCTACAAATGCAACTGCTACAAAAGGGGATAAAACAATGTTTTCCAATGTCATGCAAATGCAAAGATAATAGAATTAATTAATTGCTCACTGCCAGATGAGGCAGCAAGGTGTTGCTATGGCTCCTGAAGCAAAGGACTTCTACTTTTCAAGCTAAACTGATTAAAAATAAATTATTCCCTTTGGAAAAAATTACCATGGACTGAAAATGAATGAAGCTCGTTTACTGAATATATTAAAAAGCATTTCCCTAATTGGACAACAGGTTTCTGCTGTGTTATCTGTGGCAATGTCACACCACCATTGCTCTGTTCCATCTGGCTGAGCAGACGTTTCACCGAGCATCATTGGGCGAACAGGGGAAACATTATTAATGATCATTTGGAAATTCACATTTCACAGAAACAACAGGAAACAATTGCATCTGATTTACCTGATTTTACAGGAAGTCTGACATTGGAGATGAAAAAAAGAGACAGTCATTATTATCCTTATCTTTGGAAAATGTTGTAGGTAATATTTTATACCACTGGCCCCAAACAAGTATGCAGATTAGGACATCTGATTGCTCCAAGGTTTCTGAAGTTTGTGCTTGACCTGGGTTGGTAATAACTACAGAGAATTTGATAATGCAAACACCAGTTCTAAAAAGAAGGTCAGCTTGCCAGCAATTGTGTTTCTTTTGCAAGTTCATTTTAAGGGCCTAAATGTGTGTGCGTGTGTGTTTGCGGTGCATTATTGTGCATTATATGAAAGAATGTGCTAACATACTAAAAAACGTACTCTGCAAAAAACATACTCTGCAAAGTTCTATATTGTATTCCCATGTAATGCAGTGGCCTTAGTATGTTGAAATGCTAATAAACGGCAATGGCACTTCAATGCAGCAAGGCACTTAACTATTGTAAATAGAGTTTACCAGCCTGTTGCAAAAGTAAATAGTCAGTGCTACCATTGGCTGGTGGTTGTCAGGGTGAGACCTACTATTTACCTTAAAGATGGGCTTATAGCCACCATTATAAATAATAGAAAATAAGAAAATACAAAATAGAAACAGTGACTGTAAGCTCATTGTCAAGGTAATTAGTGGGCAATGTTCTCATTGACTGGTGGCCATCAGGATTCATCCCAACCTATATATGTACCAGTGTCCTGGTAGGATTGGGTGGTCCAGGCACTCCTCCCTTTTTTCAAGCCATAAATTAGAGGTAGTTGATGCCAAATACCCTGAAAATTTGGCATCACATATTTAATCGTGTTACAACAAATACAGCAGCCAGTTTTTGATCCAAAGATAAAAAATAGTTCAAAAAAGTTTTCTGTTCAATTCCTACAGAACTTAATTTAAATATTGAATGTTAGAGCTGATTTTGTAGAAGAAATAAGTAAGAATAGCAGGTTCTCTGTTGTAATTAGTGGCAGATTGTTAATAAAATCAATGATTTGGCAAGTACCATTCACAGATTTATAAAGCCAATGTTTCTGGGGCCTGGGTGTCCAAATGATGATCTAGGGCTCTAATCACTGCTATGACACACGTAGGATAGTACCTAGGGTTGCATTCTAGATTCTTTTACTAGATGCATTCTAGTAAAAGATAGCAATGGCATCCCCAGTACTCTTTTATATAAACTGGGGGCGGGGGGTAATGACATAATTTGTATTTTATTTTTACCGTATTTGTTTTATGTAGTTAATGCCTATTTTACTTTTTTTCACTGTTGAATTTGCATCATTAATCAGTTGTGTTATATAAACAGCCAAACTGCCGGATGCCCTAAAGAATAAACTTCTCTGCTCTCTGATGAGTGCTAAGATGATATCAATCATCTTGACAAAAGAATGGAACAGCATATATACACTTTCTAATAAAATAATCTTGATTATGTATAATCAACCAAAGCCAGGAAAATATTTAGTGCTTTTAAAACAGTGAAAACTTATCTATAGGCTGCAATAGTAAAATCTGTAAAAGCCAATAAACATGAACAATATTCGAACACTCTCTCAGAATCTCAGTGTTGTAAATTGTATTGTTCTTCCAATCTTAAGAAATGTATTATACAAGTCCACCCTCTAGTGGTATCATCTAACACATAACTTGTTGCGCCAATAAATGAACAGCAAAACACATTTTAATAATATTAATATTATAGGTAATAATAATAATTAGTATTTAGCTAGCAGCAACATATTACACAGGGCTGCACAATAAATAGAGGTCATGAAGAACATGTTGTCAGTTGTTACCATGTGTTGCTGTTTAAAAACCTTGAACTCAAAATGAAGTGTAAACAAAAAAGTTGACCCTTTTTATCAGTGTGTTGGGCTTTTAGAAAGTTATAGTCCTGACCTTTGTTTGGATCGCCAATAATGCCTCGCCTGCCACAACCTTTGCCTTAATCACTGACATGTCTTGCCTAATATTATTTACTGGAGTGACCGGAGGTTTATCACTCCTAGTGGGTTGTTCGGGTTTTACTTGGACTCCACACCTCAGACAGTGAAGGTCCACTTTGAATGGATAAAACATGGATAAATGTATATGTATTACTTTTCTGTGTATGCAGATTTTACGCTATTGTTATTTTTTCACAATCACTGTTAGAGTTATTTGTGAATCAATTGACAAACAGTCTTGGAATCCATACATACAGTTTGCACATTATCAATGAATACCCACAAGCTATATTTACTTTCTATAACATTATCTTTGATCTATTAGAGATATTTACATTACAAATTTCATTTGCAACCTAATGCAGTAAATAGTTCATGGCGACCAATAAAAAATTTTTTCTGCAATCAACGATGTAAAATATAAGTTCCAATTGGTTGCTGCGAGATGCTACATTTAGCACATTGCTCTTAGCTTTGTTAAAAAAAAAACCTGAACGAACACTAAGCACAGAATGACTAGACCAGGGTGTAAGTCACTAGAAGGGATCTGAAAGACTTCAGCTCATAGAAACTTTAGTACTCTGAAAGCAGGCACACACCAGGAAAAGGTCAGAGGAACTGGACCTGCTATATCTTCTGGAGTGCAAGCTCTCATCTACTGGGAGCAATAGACTGCAAGTATAACAATATCATAAAACTTGTGCTTTCAAAGTCACCCGGTCACAGAGACTTTCTTTTCTAAAGTCTAACTTTTTAAAATACCAAAGTAAAACCAGTAGACTGACTTCAGTAATCTCCAGGCATATAAATGGTATAAATAGCAGAAACCAAGCAATAAATAGAAAAGTTCCTCACCTTTGGGTCATGAAACAGGGGCATGGTGGCTGAGAACCGGAAAAAGGGTCTGGGAGAAGACCCGGTTAGCCCCCGAAAGTTTGGCCAACTAGCCAGCGGTTATTATCCAGATGGTGGTGTTCTGGAAACATTTTTATGTTCTGGACAGTTAGGTTGTCTCTTTACTAATAACCGTTTCATCTTTTGAACAACTGGGACGCTAGAATCTATAGAATTTTTACCTTTAAGAGGCAGCATTGGGCTGATCGGTAAAGGTGTAATAGATCCTTGAAGAAGCTTTCACTTAAAAATAGTCTGACAGGCAAAGTTCCAACAGTTCTTCTAGTGCTGATGTCCTATCAGATTGTGCTACCTTGGAAGTGGGTGTATGCAATCACATCATACCCAACAACTCCCTGTGTTACATCGCACATTTTTTACTTACACTGAGAACACTTATTTATAGGTTATAAGCAACCCAAATTTCAGATCCCTAACCTTGGGAAGATTGAAGCTACAGCAAGGGGTGATATTTTAGGACCATAAGCCCCCAGTAGATGAAGGTTGAGTACCCCTGGAGCTCAATTTAGCACCCCTGGGGTCTGTGGTGTCAAAAAAGCACCAAAAAGCAGGTGAGAAAAGATCCTTGTTTAGTTACATCTTTTGGAACTTGTAACACATATCTTGAATCTCCCAAAGGCTTTGGGTGCTTTATAGCCATAAGGGTCTTCTGTATACCCTGGAAATATATTGCGTAATATTGTGCTACTGATAATGTCAATGCCCATTTCAAGCATAAATCCTAGAGATAGCATGGTTTGATAGGACACCAAAGCTTACCACTACCTTCCACCCCATGCACTCTTATTGGCACACCAATTTATGATGGACCACCTCACAGGCCAATATGAATATGTAGAAGGCAAACGGGGCAGGAAAGTTTTGGCCAGGAAGTGCTAGCGTTTTACATGTTCAAGTAGGCTGGCATTTTTTTTGGCAGATACTCTTTAAAGAGACATGGTTATTATTCCCAATCAGGAAAGTGATTAAAAAATGAAGAAAAAGAGTGAAAAAAATCCTCATCCTCCACTGTTCACAATACAAGTGAGTGGAATGCAGCCATTGTACATGGTTAGGCTATATCCTGTTCAGAGAGCTGCAAAGTAAAAAAAAGGATTCTGTTGCTCATCATTGGTTCATCTACCACACAATCATCCTACTTTGTTTAATCAGCAATTAAAAAGACTATCTGCCTCCTTCCATAACTCAGAGAAAAATTATCCTCACAACAGGGAGCTAAGTGCAGCACATGTCAAGTCCCTGTTGGATCCCATTAAAAAAAAAAAAACTAATCTATTTAACCATTACAAGTTCCTCTAACTCTGTTGTAAAAGGTTTATTTATTTAATTTATGAGAGCAAATGGGACATTTTGACTATAAAGTAGATCTGTATTATTATGTGCATTGTGATTTATTGTGTTACTAATATTATGTATATCATTAGGTCTCAAGGTTTCCTGTGGAAATGGATTTTGTCCATGAAATGCATCGGATATAATATTGGGGTCCATAACTGTAATGGGAACTATGATCTGTTTGTTAATGTTAATTTGTACTTGGATAAGAATATCTGGAGTGTTTTGAATGTTTTATTATGTTTAATAAAAAAATATTTATGTAAGTTGTGGATAATATTTATGTTAAAAATATAATGCATTGAAAGTACCTTATATGTGCAATTTGTTGTTCAAATTGGATGTGGCGTTTTCATGAAATTTATTATTGCCTAGGAACAATACTGTTTTGTTTGATTAGTTATAAAGTGGATCTACACTAAGTGGTATAAAGCAATTAAATAGTGATTTATTCAAAGAAAGTGCTTGTTTTATCATTCTGTGCTAAATGACATGGGCTAATGTACTTGCAATTTTTTAGAGCTCGCTGAATGTGCATTAATGTACTTGTATGTAAGGTGTTTAGTAGACATGAGTAAATGTACTGATACAGGTAGACCCCGAGTTAAAGACATCTGACATACGTACGACTCCTAGATAAGAACAGAGCCTCCCTGCTCGTTTGTGTGCAGGACAGAAGTCTGGTTGGGGGGGTTCGCATGACTTGCAGAAGAAGTCTTTTGCTGTTCTGCAACCTCTTGTAACTTTTTGATAACCAAGACAAACTCTGCAGTTTTTTCTTTTTGCATATCAAAGCACAGCTTGCTCCAGAAGATAATGAATGTCTAGGCTCCATAAAGTTTTTGTTTTTTGCTTTGTTTGTGATTAACTCACAGTGAGGATTTTATAACAGTAACTGGCACCACGCTACCTAATAATATGTTGAGACAAACATCTGTCCTAATTGCATTTATTAAAATAATGTACCTGTTCCGACTTACATATTAATTCAACTTAGGAACAAACCAGCAGTCCCTATCTCGGATGTAACCAGGGGACTCCCTGTACTTTGGTTTAATAGAGGATGTCATGGTAACTTTGTCCGCTAGATGGTGCAATGTTATTTTTTAATGCACAGTAAATATAAGTATAATTCGTTGTGAATTAACCTCCTTGCCATTAAGCCCGACCTTCGTACGGGCTCAAAAAAGTTGCTCTTTTCGTTAAGCCCGAGATTTTCCGTACATTAAAATCCCCACTTACCCAGGTAAGTGGGGATTTTAATGTAGGGAAAATCTCGGTCCCCCTGTGCTCATCCAGCGTCGGGTTCGTGTTCCAGCGTCGTCCTCCGTCGATCGTCGTCCGTCGGTCTCCCTTTCCAGCGTCGGGTGCCTTCTCGTATACCAGTGGGACCAGGTAAGAAGCCGGCCGGCATCTTGTGCTCCGCTGGCCGGCCGGCGGAACACAAGATGCCGGCCAGTTTCTTACCTGGTCCCGCTGATCATCCAGCGTCGTTCTCGTTCCAGCGCCGGGTGATCTCTGAAACAAGAAGCCGGCCGGCGGAGGAAAAAAACAGCCGGCCGGCTTCTTGTGCGTGCATGCGCGATGACGTCGGCGCGTGTGCGGGAAATTCAAATTGAAACTCATTCATTCATTTTGTATTGGATTGAATACAGGAGTTTGTATTCAATCCCATACAAAAATGAATAAATGAGTTTCAATTAAAAATAAATACAAAGTATGTATTTTGTATTGGATTGGATACAGGACTTTGTATTCAATCCAATACAAAATAATAGAAAATATATTTATGTGGTTTTGTCTATAGGTATGTGACGGACACTAGGGAGGTGTTTTAGAAAAATATATTACTATACATTATACCGAATTATCGCATTATCAGTATTGGATTGAATACAAAGTCCTGTATCTAATCCAATACAAAATAATAGAAAATATATTTATGTGGTTTTGTCTATAGGTATGTGACGTTGGACGGTTGGACACTAGGGAGGTGTTTTAGAAAAATATATTACTATACAGTATACCGAATTATCGCATTTTCAGTACTTTTCATTTATTTATGTATTCTTGTGTAAGCTGAATTTTGTGTTTTTCCTTTAATTTTTTTAAAAGTAATTTTTTTTTTTTTTTACATGATTGTGTGTTTCAAACATTTTTTATATTCATTATATCTACTAGAACCCTATTCCGACATATTTCTGTAAGTTACAGGTCTACAATTTAAAAAAAAAAATTGCATGAAAACCTGTAACACTTTTGGTACAGAAATCTAGACTTCAGTGTAACGCCCAGGTGGTTAAAACAGACACAGCACCATCTAGTGGATAAATAGAATATGACACCAGCTATTATTAACCAATGTATCTGTATATTTATCCCATGTCTACCTAATACCTTAAACATTAAAGTAAATTAGCACATCTCCATTCACAAAGAACAATCAAACAACTACATTTGTTAAAAACATCACTATGAAAATTATTTATAAATATACTCCAACGCTGCCATTGCTGACCTGGTTGTAAAATATTTATTTCGCCTAGTTGGTGTTGTGATCCATTACCTTTAATATCTCCTGATTCACTGACCCAGAATAAATATGCAGCTCTGGTGTTCAGCTAATTCCCACACAGTTATCTGCATGCTTGTTACAGGAGTATGACTGCAACTACTGAAACCATCAGATCCCGGCAATTGGCATTATATACAATGAGATCAGCTTTTGCTGCTCACATCATCCCCCACTACAGGTCCACTTTATTTCTGCTTTAAAAGGAGGTAACGCGCAAATTTTAAACAGTCTCTCCACTGTTCAGCATTGATGTCCTCCATGTCTACAATGAATTTGGGTCCTGTCTATGTCAGGTATGCCTTTAGAAAACTATTCAATAAGGCAGAATAAGCTTCTGTTATAATACAATTTATTAAGGCATTTTGAGCATCTATAGAAGAGACTTTTTCAATTTTCCACACAATAGATCTGGTCAGCGCTTACAGAACATTTCTTAGTTTGTGATATTGATGGAACCTTTTTTATGTCAGGAAATGACTTACATCTATTACATCCATAGAGCGACTAATGGATTTTTTGCAGACCTCATTGTATCCATCTTCTCTTGCCATCCAATTTTTGGTAATTGTTACCGTCTAGTGTATAGGGTATACTGTGGTATCGTGTAACCTGTATAACTGCCTACCTTAACCACACAATATACATGAGATGATAGATGGGGATAGCTGTTTAGACTGAATTTTTATTAATAAAATTATGTTTTTACATACAGATAGATCCTGCCAAAGCCTTCCCTCACTACCCACCCTTTAAAAAACTATTCGCTGGTAATACACAAAAATCAGATTATGTGGACCAAAAAAAGAACAGGTAAGCTAGGAATTTATAGGCAAATATTTATTAGATAATCAATTCACTAAAATCTCCAGCAATAAATTATTGATAGTAGCAGTATATCTCTATGCATGTTAGTCAATTGGCCTCCTATGGAAAACACAAGGGTCCTATGAAGGCATACAACTAGCATGTAGTAGTAATTAAAGCTATAAATGCTAAAAATGAAATTACAATTAAATGTAATTCTCTGTATGAAATTAATTCTCTATTAAATTTAATTTTCTCTATCAGCATGGTGCTCAAGCATAAGAATGTTTATCTACAGATCTTTAAACTGAACAAACACAAACTTTTTTTCTTGTTCTCTAGTTTAGGAAATCGGCTGAATTGTAGCAGCTCATCCTGCTTTATTAAAATTTAACTCCAACATTATATTTTATTTTGCACAGTTGTAAAGGTTCCTCTTCTGTACTGAAATTGCTTGTTTTAGTTTAACGGCACACAGTCAGCATTTCACAGTGTTCATTAGAAGCTGGAGCACATCAACCAGAGCCTCTTTTATTTATTTTATGGCTATTTGCATTTGTACTGCCCCTGGCCCATTTCTTTCATTTATTAGAATTCAATTATGGAGACCCAGCATCACACATAGAGCCTGATTTATTAACCAGGAGAAGATACACTTTCAGCAGTGAAGCAGGGTGATCAAGCAAACCTGTAATGGATCTGGTCCAGGATTCAAAACATTTGCTAGCAAATAGCAAATGACTTTGAAGTAATTCATTCCAGGTTTGCTGGATCACCCAGCTTCACTGGTGAAAGTGTATCCTCTCCAGCCTTGGGGAGCTTTAATAAATCGAGCCAACAGGATTTATCTAGGGTGGTCTGCATTGCACAGAGAAGCACAGAAACAAAGTAATAATATCACTGGGTCATACATAAGGAATGTCATGAAAACAGATCATTTATTATTTGATATATAATTGATAAAGAGGGAAAGGGGGAATGGGAGTTGGCGAAATTTTAGCAAAATAAACTTCTGCTTTAACATAGGAAATTAATATGTTCAATTTACAAAAGTGGTTCTGCTGTTAAGAATGATATATTTTACATAGCGCTTTCTTTTGAACACTTATGCTTTAACTTATGCTTTAATTTCCTGTGGACAGCGTGTCCCTATGATGACACATACTGCAAGATACAAAAGATAACCATAGATTTCTACAGACATTTCTTCAATAACCTTTCCTAGAATTCTGTGAAAGAGATGTATAGTGAGACTGAACAGACCTAATAATAGCATCAGCTCTGCCATTATACTGCTGTGACTTGATCACAGCTTCAGATTACAATGGAGATGTGAGGGATAATACTGTTATATAAGCCTCTTCTGACAATGAATATGTCATGGCAGTGCGTATTTCTTAAAGGGTTCGTCCACTAATATTCTGTTATAGGTGGACTTTCTGGCTTCACTTAAAAGAGTTGGGATCTTTATTCCAAAATTCCCATTTCTGCTATAGTGAGATCATTACAGTGTAGGAGAATCCTATGTTCATTCTAAGTAATTTAAATTGATTACGTGATACACTTAGCTGCTGGTAGTGGTCTCACTATATGCACAGAGATTGGAAATCAAGGAGGGGGTTCTAGCTTCCTGAACCATCGGCATCAAGCTTGTCAGATACAATGGGCCTGATTTAATAAGGCTCTCCAAGGCTGGAGAAAATACACTTTTAGCAGTGAAGCTGGGTGATCCAACAAATCCGGAATGGATCTGGTCCAGGATTCAAAACACAAATAGCTAATGACTAAGAAATTCATTCCAGGTTTGCTGGATCACCCAGTTTTACTGGTGAAAATGTATTCTCTCTACCCTTGGAGAGCCCAAAGTCCATTGCCCAAATATCATTTCTGGGAGCTTAGAAACTTTGCAGCACACCTGTATGATAACAATCCTGCTTGTACGGTATAGGAGAAGGGTAGGGTATGTGGGATCACCCGTAGCAATAGGGTCAGAAGAACGCAGTGAATCAAACAGCAAACTTTAAAGTTGCAGTTGAAAACAGGCTCCTGACCGTCTATTTATTAGCACTTTAACAAACAAAAGAAATGGCTTGGCTGAGCAACTACATACCTTTACTTAAATAGTCCCTCTCTGACTAACAGTAAAGCAGTTTAAGGAAAACCAATCCAAGGCAGTCTTTAGATCACAAAACAAGCATGTTTCACTCACATTATTAGTAATTAGTATTTGTTGCTGATGCAAGGCAGAGCTCTGTTCCCCAACAGCTCTGGGAACTAACTGAGCTGCCTCCTAAGCACCCTCCAGCTGATCCTCTTCCCTCATCCTCTTGCTGATCACTCTGTCAGCCTGGATCCATCTGGCTCTCTCTCAGCCTGGATCCCTCTGGCTCTCTCTCAGCCTAAGACTGCTCACTCTCAGCCTGGATCCCTCTGGCTCTCTCTCAGCCTGGATCCCTCTGGCTCTCTCCCAGCCTCTGACTGCTCCCTCTCAGCCTGGATCCCTCTGGCTGATTACTTCCTCCTCTCCTTTCACCTGGGTGCAGGTGCATATTTACCCAGTCAGGATTGGGTTTGGCCAAGGAACCCACCCTTTTACTCTCTTGGCCAGCTCCAGGGACCTAAACAACCAGGTTTCTTCCTAGAAACTTACATAGAACTATCTACTCTCTATTCCCTGGAGCCTTTTTAACACTTTCTCTGACATTCTTAGTGACACTCTGTCACAGGTAGTGGATACTATTTCTTGGTAAGAAGATACTTTGAATAAAAGTTTTAGTTATTTTGTAATTGTCTTGTTGACACTAAACTTTGGCACTAAACCTTTTTTTGAGAAGTAGGGTAGCTGAGGGCCTATAGTGTAAGTATAGCTGTATCAACAATACATAAGCAATCTAGATTCTCTCAAAAAGTGTTAAATTTAAAGATGTATCAGCAAAACGGAATACAAATATTTTGGGGGAACAATAAATGGACAATCTTGAAAGTGTCAACTTCTGCATAGACTTTAACCAGCAATTCCTTTTGCAGGAAAAATGTTTAAGAACAGAAGCTCCATACAGGCCATTCTTTTAAAGGCTGGGTAAGGCGTACAAGCTGGAAAGTGGTCAACCCTCATCCAAGGCTAATGCAAAGTCTAAATATAAGAATCCTGGGGCACTCATGTGATATCTATTCATTGTTCCAGGTAGCAAAATGGGACTTCATTCTCTAACGTTTTTCACCAATGGCTAATGCTGCCCATGTACATTGGATATCATCTTACAATGCCTTGCAAAATCCATGATACTTCAACCATTGACGAGTTTGTGTAATGTCTAATGACTGCTGTTGAGAAGCTCTAGCCATTACCAGTTGTTGGCCACTGTTATTTGGCAGGGTAGAATATTTTAGTATTACTATTACCTTATCTTGAATTACTTTGATCTTGTGTTTTGAATCCAATGACGTAGTGGGCCAATAAATCCCAAGGACATTGACATGATTGTACCCAGGGAAGGAAAAACAATGATGTTGTGATATGTAGTACACACACCATAAAAAAACAGAGACCAGGAAGAAGGGGGGGGGGGGCAACAAAGTTCCGTGTTCATGTTGTAACCCAGGACAAATATGGGAGGAACACCAGTTCATAAAAGCCCAATTCCCTGTACTGATGTAACCAAGAGAGATCAAGGTGGCATCCATGTTCTGGGGGGAGAGAAATTGGTTCCAGTAGAACCAGGTTTTGAAAGACTTTCTTTCCATTTTCCAAAATTATAGTAGTGAAGTCCTCCATGGACCTAATTTTATTACCTTCTGCAGCCACAACCATACTGGGGGATGTTCCTGTTTCCGCCAATATGCCGAGATGCATGAGCTGGCTGCCGTAACCAGGTGTTTGAGCACAGAGTTCTTGTAGATTTAATAGCGAAGGAGTTGTGATGAAGTAGGAAAAATGTTGGGTATTCATGGATATGCCTGTCAGTAAATTGCTGGGAGCCAGACCTCACCATTGACCAGAAGGTTTGTAAATTTGGGCAGCCCCAGAACGGATGCAGGAATATACCCACCTCCGCCTGGCATCTCCAGCATATATTCAGCACAGAAGGAAAGAACCTATGGAGCTTTTCAGGAGTATGGTACCATTTCGAATTACACTTATAACCCATGTCTTTGTATCTACTGCAAACAGAGGCTTTGTTGAAGCCAAGAAAGTAACCCCCAGTTGTGATTCCCAAGCTACTATGTAAGAAGGGGTATAATCTAGAGGATAGACTTGAAGGTGTGCATAAACGTAAGAGAGAGTATGTTGTTGACACCCCTTTCCATGCCTGGACCTACTGTTATATACAAATATGTTAATGCATTTGCCCCCCTTGTCCCCTTTTCAGTCCTACACCTACCTTTTCCCCCAACAGGCACCTAAAAGTGCAGGTACACTTTAACTACCTGCTGTTTTTACTAAAATATACTCATATAATCTGCAGGGAGGATTGTGGACAAAATGAGACCCCGAGCAAATAAAAGTGGAAGCCCCAAATGCACCCAATTCTAGCGTCCTGCAAACCAGCAATTATATCAGTGAAGCCCAGGAAAGGGTGAGGGCTTCAAGTACTTGCCCAATTCACCCTATTCAAAACCAGCCCTAGTCAAATGTTTACATACTTTATACTTTTCTACAATCAAAAACTGCTTTAAACTAAATTGCTTCAATTGATTTACTTGGTGTCTTTGTTATCCACAAGTAATGGTACATTATGACTGCACTAATCATCCACATCTATGTCACGCACAGAGAGACAGGACCACTAGGGGGTGCTACGGCTCACACAGAGGTGGTGTGAGCCCTGGGAAGGGCCAAGACGCAGAGCTTTCTGCACACCTGGTCTTCGGCAGTCACCAGGTCTTCTCCAGAGCCTCTGATGGTGAGGATGTTGCGCCGCTGGTTACTGCCAGGTTGCGGTCCTTGTGCACACCAAGATGGGCAAAACACGGTACCAAATCACAGGGCAGAAGCATAGTCGAGCAAGGCCGGGGTTGAACCAGAAAGCAGACAAGAGAGGTCAGGTCACACGCCAGGGGGCAATCGCCAGGGATCCAGGAGACAGACACTAGTGACACAGGGGCCAATGTGGGCACAGGAGACACTGGAAGCAACAGGAGGCACAGGTGAAAAAAAAAACACTTACCTTGTTCTGTGGCTGTCCCCTGGCATCCTGCTGGTCCCCGCAAGGTCCTGGGGACACGTCCTCCGATCTCCAGCTGCAATGTGCAGTCGAGATCTATGGGGTTTCCCGGTGACGTCGGTACATGCTTTAGTACGAGCGGGAGGATCCGCGGGAAATTCAAATAATTTTTTATTGGATTCAATACAAAATAGCTGGATTGAGTCCAATACAAAGAAATTTTCATATAATATATATATGCCCTGCGGGGCGAAACGCGTCGGGTAGGAAACTGTGTTTTGCTGTAAACCTCTCAAATGTACCAAATAAGTACAATGTCATGATAAGACTACCGCATCAATGTTAGCCTAGGGCTAAGGATAGATGGCAATTGTCTAGTTTTTTAAAAAGTTTAAAAAAAAAATATCATTTTTGTTTTTTAAAACAACATACTCTTGCCCTACAAAAGCCTACTTCTTTCTTTCTCCCTCTCTCTCGCAATACTCTCTCAGTTACAATTTAGGCTGGGCAAACTGGAGCTAATTCCTCTTTTGAACCCTCTAAAAGGGCACTTCCTCTGGTGAAACATACCCAATAATATATTTTATATATATATGTATATATATATATATATATATATATATATTATATGCTACTATACAGTTACATTACATGTTTAAATATTTATTTTATTTTTTTTTAACAAATGTTTGTGTTTTGTATTTAAAGTTTATTATTAAATGTATTAAATATCAGTGAGTTATGCCTAGGAATTACAGGCTACAATGAAAAATACATTTACATTCCAAAAGTGCAATCACTTTTTGCATGGAAATTTTGAGGGAATTAGACCGCTAGGGAAGTTAAGCACGAGGTGAACAGGAACTAGCTCACAGTACTAGTGGCTCGGCACAATGGAGACACGTTGCACGAACATTAAGTGCAGTGTGTGAGTTAGCTAAATAGCCAGGTCTGGTCAAGAGGCTATTTTCTGATTGGCCAGTGGATTGGATGGAATTGTTAAAGCTTGGAAACAGAGGCACGCCGGGCGTCAGAACTGCCCCCATGCACAGAAGAGAGAGGTATCTGCAGTTTAGTGAGGAAGAGGTAAGTGTGACAATCTGTTTACTCTTACTTTTTATTCTTCTAATTCACCCATTAACACTCTTTCTTTGCAAAAAGCCCCTTGTCATTAGAGACTGGAGATTACCTACATTAATCCCTTAGGTTTAAAGAAACTCAGAAGAAGACTACAATTGACAATTTAGTTTCCAAGCAGACAGTCAGCATTTAAGGTTTTGTCAGCTGGGAGCTCAATCAATACTTCCCTTTTAGCAAAATGATACATTTTCATAAATGTCTGCAATCTTTCCCAAGTAAGAGAGCTCATACAACATTGCATTAGCGGTGTATTCTGGGTATTTCATTTGCATTTGTGAATTAACATTCTACATTACCCTGAACTACAATGTAACGTTATGTACCTAAAATGTTTTAAGTGTTTGTGGGTATTATGGTATCTACTGATTTCATAATGTTGGATATAAAACAAATCGGGGCTGTCTAATATTTATATAGTCATATATGCACAGGGACATAATAGGCAGGAGTTATTAAAGCTCTCTGAGACTAGTGAAGAAAGACTATTATGGGATAACCTGGTTGATCCAGCCAAAATGGAATGGCTCTAGTCCAAGATTGAAATTACCGTATTTTTCGGACCATAAGACGCACTTTTTTTCCTCCTAAAGTGGGGGGAAAATCAGGGTGCGTCTTATGGTCCGAATGCAGAGGTACAGGGGCATATTTTTTTACTTACCTGTGTCCCCGCCGGTCCCCGGCTGCGCCGATCTCTGCCTGTTCTGTGATCCAGCGTGCGGCACTTGTGCCCGCCCACGAAGGCGGCGCCGATTGATTTGATGAATGCCGATCGGCGCCGCCTTCGTGGGCGGGCACAAGTGCCGCACGCTGGATCTCAGGGGAACACAGGAGGAAAACAGACAGAGGCTGACAGCAGCCAGTGTCTGTGTTCCTCCATTGTGTTCCCCTGTGTCCCAGCGTGCGGCACTTGTGCCCGCCCACGAAGGCGGCGCCGATTGATTTGATGAATGCCGATCGGCGCCGCCTTCGTGGGCGGGCACAAGTGCCGCACGCTGGATCTCAGGGGAAATCAAATCAATTTTTTTTTTTCTTGTTTTCCCTTGTGCGGAAAACCTGGTGCGTCTTATAGTCCGGAGCGTCTTATGGTCCGAAAAATACGGTAGTTGCCAACTAATAGCAAATGATTTTTAATAAATCCATTCTAGGTTTGCTGGATCACCCAGGTCACCCATGATAGTCTGTATTTCCCAATCTTGGAGAACTTTAATAAAACAGGCCCAATGACAAGGCCTTTGCATCACTTTTGGGAGCTGACAGGTTTATGTTGTGGGAAGCATGTACAACTTTCTTTTTGTGATGGACCTTTGGTTTTACATTTAGGTTGAAATGTTTTTTAACATTGTGAGATCCATTTTACCTGTGTGAATCAAATTGAAGAGACGCTACATGATAGCAGACATTTTAATAATCAGCCTCTTTAAATGTAAATGGACAATAAAAAATAATAAAACTTGTTTTGCTGCAGAGACCACACAGATCACAAACATCTATTACAGAACATTTCCAGGCTGTCCACATTTCTCAGAATCCTTTCATTAAAATAACTGAGATTTAGTGGGCTATCACATTGCACTTTATTTTAGCAGTGTCATCTTGAGATTTGCTAAAATTCTATACAAATGGAATGGCATGAGCAATATTGATTATTATTATTATTATTATTATATACCACAGAAATTATAAAGTGAGTATTGTGCATGCCAACCCCCAATCCAAAGTTTCGGTAAATGCATGTTGCCCAAGTGTAGGTTTGTTTCAGTCAGTTTACTTGAAACGAATATTTAAGGGTCAGGTCCTGTCTGTTGGGTTGTATCAATCCATGTTTTTTTTAGTTAGATAACCATAACAGTAAGATCATGCTGCAATAATTTTAGGACTGAAAGTTCCTATTTACCTCAGAGATTTTGGTGTTCCTGCCTACATTTTGTTGTTCCAAAATTGCAAAAGTGTGTTTTTAAAACAACTTCTCTTCCTGCCCAAAATATACATCTTCTAAGTCCATGGTGCCCAACCTGCCCCGTGCAGCCATTTGGAAATGTGACCGCAAGGGCCTCTGCAAACAATAGTCTGTCTCTCCCCTGCCTATTCTTGGATTTCAGTGGTTTGGTTTAGTTCTTTCACACTATCATCACTTTTTTCTGTATTGCACATCCCTTAAAGAAATTGTTTTGTCACATAGAATAGCTTCTAAATGTGACCACTCAGACTTGCATATACCACGGTCTTACATAAACTTAAATCAGAGAATGCATTTAGAAACACACTAAAATGTCTAATTATGATCTTTTACCCAAAATGTACCATTATACATTAAACTCAATTAGAAAAACAAACAAATTCAATCACGAATGGGGCTTCCCTGCTCACTCATGTGCAGGACAGAGGCTTGATGGGGGGGGGTGCATGACTTGCAGAAGAAATCTTTTGCTAAACACAACTGAGGTTGTGGCTGATCTGTTCTGCAACCTCTTGTAACTCTTTAATGACCAAGACAAACTCTGCAGTTGTTTCTTTTTGCATATCAAAGCATAGCTTGCTCCAGAAGTTAATGAATGTCTAGGCACCAACTTCAATGAGGTAATCTGCCTAATAATATGTTGAGACAAACATCTGTCCTAAATGCATTTAATAAAATATTGTACCTTTTCTAATTTACATACAAATTCAACTCAAGAACAAACCCACAGTCCCAATCTCTTATATAACCCGGGGACTACCTGTATTATATATTCAATTGTATGAATTTTGGATAAATGTTGTGTGAATCTTGAGTGAAAATATTTATAAATATACCCCTTAAATTAGTTAATCTCCACTGTTCTAGACCTGTTCTAGAATTTTGGAGAAGACGTCAGTTCAAGCTGCTTCCCTTCAAAGTGGAGGGGACAGAGGGATCCCAGCCGGCTGAAATTCATTAGAAATCCACAAATTTGTTTGTATTTTCTAGTGGCCTTTGTCCAAATCTAGGTCTGCCCACAGTTAGACATGTATGAATAATCAAAAATCCTACCCATTAATAGTAATATTATTATTAATATTATTACCAAACATGATTTTTATAGCGCCAACATATTACAAAGCGCTGTACATTAAATAGGGGTAGAAAATGACAGATATAGAGAGTGACACCGGAGGATCCTGCCCTGAAGATCCTACAATCTAGGAGGTGGGGAACTATCACAAATTAGGAGGGGAGATATAGAATGGTAGGAAGTAATGAGGGTTTTAGGAGAAAAAGGAAGATGGTTAGGCAAGTATGAAAAAAATAGGTTTTAAGTGCTCTTTTAAATGAGCAGAAAGTAGGAGCAAGCCTAATAGGACGAGGAAGACCATTCCGGAGAGTCGGGGGAGCTCTAGAAAAGTCTTGGAGCTGTGCGTGTGATGAGGTTATAAGTGAGAAAGTCATTAGTAGGTCATTGGAGGAGCAAAGGGAGCGGCTGGGTAGTATTTTTCTATCAGGTCAGAAATGTAAGAACTGTGTGGGGATTTGAAGGCAAAGCACAGGAACTTAAGTTTGATTCTAAGGTGGAATGGAAACCAATGAGGAGACCTACAAAGAGAGGAAGCAGAAGAGGAGCGGTGGGAAGGATGGATAAGTCTGGCTGCAGCATTTATAATAGATCATACCTATCCAAATGTCCTATTTTCTGGTGTACTTGAGTGTCATAGAGCAGCAGGAAAGCATGGGAATAAGTGTTTCTCTGCTCAGCTGCATTGCTTGGTCCTTCTGTCACAGGGGAAACTTAATTGGGTGACCACCCAGTTCATTGCAATTAATGCCACAGGCCCAGTGTGTTAACGTATTGAGCTACTACGTGAAATCGTCCTACCAGAGTTTGGTGTGTACAATAACATTGGCAGCACCATGTTATAGCTATGTGTGTAAAGGCTGCGTGTCATATTCTGCAGCCTAACAACTCACTGTTCAAACCTTCATATCTCCAAAAGTCAGTTGTAATGAATAACCTAAAAATTTCATCCCCCTAAAAAAAATTCAAGATATGGGAACACACAATAAAAAATACACTTTGTGGTGCTTTTGTAAAACCAAATTCCCCCAGAAGTTCTAAATTGAACATGCAAATTGGTAACCCCTGGGACCACTTTTATAGCAAGGAACCTTGGGGTGGGGGCCTAGATTTTTGGTTTGCTACTCTTCCCTATTTCAGAGATTAAAAGAAGGGAAGCGGACAGTTATATGTGACAGGGCAGTGTGTCTTGATGGGTAGAGTTTTTATATTATAATAATACCATAGTGATAAAATTTTAGAGGATATAAGCCAGAAGAGTCTCCCACTTGCACCTATATTTTTTTTTTCCTACACCTCCACCACCTACACCTACATTGTTTTATTGGGGAAGGGAAGCAGACAGGGTAGTGTAGTATGTATGTTATAGTTTGTGACACGTAGGTATCAAGTTAGGTCCCCACCCCAATGCCCCAATGTAAGTGGCCCCAGGGGTCCCCAAATTGCATTTTCAATTTCAGGCTTCTATGAGTCATCTATAAAAAAGTTTTTTAAAAAAGTATAAAAATATTTTTTTAAAAGAAACACATTTGTAGATATATTATAAACATGTGGTGAGAAGTCCACTTTAACAGTGCTGCCATTGCAGGCCCACCTTCAGTTGACAGCTCCCAGCACATGTCCTCAGTGTACAGCCCCGGTCACCAAATGTCAGCTGAAAGCAGGCTTGCAGGCAAGGACTGTGGAGGTTGCTGCAACGCCTCCTGCTAGCTCGGGACTCTCCAGGGACCCTTGTGTAGCTGCACATGCTGGACTATGATAAGTCTGCTCTCAATGTCCCATGACCTAAAGATCTGAAAATATTTGAAGTCATCCACATTTTTAGGAAATAAAACTGCTTAAACCTTAAATAATATCCTCTACGGGTTTATCATTTATTCAAAAATATTGTCAGTTTAGTTTCCAGTGGTAGGAATTTTTAAAGCAGTGAATCTGGCATTTACTGAAATATTTCTTGGTAGAGTATCTTTCAGTTTTATCTGTTTCAATAGAAGTAATTGATTCTCCACCAGGGAATGCTTCAATGAATGTCATTCACTGCTGTATAAATAAACCCCTAATGGTCTTGCATTTTTTTTTTTGTTTGTTTGTTTTTGTTCTTGGGAGACATTTTAAGGGAACATTGTAATGTGTAATTTTGCCACTAGATGGCAGTACATAACCTTTAATTTAATACAATAGTTTTTTTGTTTTTTTTTTTTTTATTATTGAACCAACAATTGGTAAACTAATAGTTTTATTTTCATAACCTTTTATAAAGGTGGAAAAAATGTGTAAAGGTAATGGCTTTAATTTAGCATTATTTTTTTATATCTACCAAATGCATTTGGGAAAAAATGAAAGTATTATATGGGGTTTCACAAATAAAATAGAATATGCTGACTACGTGTAGCTGGAGGATGCCGATCCCAGTAATTGAGAAACTGGCATTCACAAGATAAAGGGTTATCGCAAGCCCCAGGGGATTTTAATGGCATCCATCAAAGAATCTCAGGATAGTTTTATAGTTTAATAACTATTCTGAGATTCTTTGACAAATGTCATTGAAACCTCTTGGGTCTAGGATAACCCCTTTATCTTGTGAAAACCAAATGGGGCTTCAAAGACACAGATCAATCATTTCTGATACTGAACCATCTGTGCTCGTAAATGTTTGGGCAGGATCCATTTTATATAAAGCAGAGTATTCGAGCACACAGGGGCTCAGTATGTAAGAAATGGGTTAGACTAAGTGACACATATACTATAAAACCAACTCCAGTCCATGCAGAGCGAGCACAAAGAAACTCATATATTATGAATATTCAGATCAAGATCTTGAAAACATTCAAATAAAGAAAAAGGAAAAACTGTGCACAGGTCACTAGAAACTGCATTCCTTTATTTAAAGCAGTACGGAACACAAGAAAAAGCTCATCTGGTGGTGCCAGAAAGCTTTATATCAGGGCCATGACATCATCTGGCTTTCTTCATCAATTGACAAAAAGTAAAGGGTTGTTTTTGCAGGTATACTACCTGTAATACTTTTTTGTGTACTGAGTGAATACAGAAAGTAATGTGTAGCCTTACACTGGACAAGTTATTCTTACTATGCTAGGTAAAAATGTACTTTTCAAATTAACAAAAACACTGAAGATGACAACATTGGTAAAGTGCCTGTAAACTATTGTGTTAATCATAAACTTGGCCCCTTAACAAGTCTTCAGCTTCTTACTAGGCCAAGATTAAAGTCCAACTCTGGATATATTTTTAAATAATAGGGCTCGCCAGCCAGTTAAAATAATGTAACAAAATGCAGCCCTGGTTTCAATACTACAGTTGTCTTGCACAGTACTACTTTTTCACCACAAGATGCCCTCATTCTTCCAGTTTGAATATTGCCAACAATAATTAAATTTAGAACATACTACAAATTAGGACAGCGTTTTTCAACCTTTTTTGAGCCATGGCACATTTTTTACATTGGAAAAATCCTGCGTTACACCACAAATCAAAAATGTTACAAAATGACACTCTATAGCTAATTCTCCTGTCTCTAAGAATAAACAAGGCAATTAAGCTACCTACTGCCACCCACTGACATGGAAGAGTATTACATTACCCTGCCGGTCACTTGCAGCACAGAGACTCAATAGTAATTGGATATTTTCCCACGGTACACCTGAAGATCTCTCATGGCACACTAGTGTGCTGCGACACAGTGGTTGAAAAGCAGTAAATTAGTAGGACATGACTATACCCCCTATAGTGCTTCATCACAGTGTTCTTCATTCATCGTGTATTTATTCCGATTATGTTTTGCAATATGTTCCACGCATTGCTAAAAAAGATTGGGGGAAGACAAGAAGGGATGTCATGTGACTGGCTAGATGGCATTGGAAAACATAAATATCTTGGGGGAGTGGTGAGGAAATAATATCATATAATTATTCACCAGTTTAGCAGATATTGTTTCAACTTCTACTTTATCACTGTTAGTATATACTATTTGTCAGACTCCTCCTTGCTAAAGCGCCATATCTCTCTCAGAGGTGTTTGCTCATCCAGATTTATTCAGTATCGCCCTTCTTGTCCGCCAATCAGGAAATAGCCTTTTTAATAGCTCTTGGCTATCTAGCTGGTTTAGACATGGGACTCAGCGTTCATACAATGTGCCTCCACTAGTGCTGAGCCTCTTAGCTCTGCTGGGCATTTCCTCTACACCTGGCTGTTAATTCAGCTCCCCTGTTACCTCCTTTTTGCCCAGTCTGTTGTTTCCCTGCCTGTTCCTTTGTGCTGTTCCACTATGTCTGTGGTGATCCCCATGTCTCCCATGTCACCTGTGCTTCATGTGTCCTCTATTTCCCCCTGTATCTGCAGTGATCTTATGTCACTGGTGTCTATTTCCTAGATTTCAGGTTCTTGACCCCTGGCTTTGTTCCTGACCTCTCTTGCTTGCTGCCTTCCTCAACCCCAGCCTTCCTTGACTATTCTCCCCCCTAGTAATTTGGTACTGTGCATTATCCTGTCCACTCTGGTGTGCTCAAGGACCGCAACCTGGCAGCATTCTCAACACTAGAGGCTCTGGAGAAGACCTGACTGCTACTTAGATTCTGTTCCTTGACCCTTCCCAGGGCTCACACCACTATTGTGCAAGTCATAGCGCTCCCTAGAAACTCAATCTCTCCATGCTGGACACCATTTTGCAGCCAGAAACACCTTCAGCAAAACAATGGGAACAGCCTTAATATAGAAGATGGCTGTGCCTGATGTTCTTTTACTCCGGTTTACTGCACTTGCACACTAAAGTCAAATTTCTTTCTATTGTGGATCATATGCCTTCACGAAGAGGCACTCTAAATGGTGCCATTCAGAGCATCCACAGAATAAAAAGTAAACAATTGTCCCCAAATGTTACAGTTGCCATTTAGAAGGAAACCCTAAGATATTTCAATCAATATACAAGTCATGTGTTCTCAGAAAAAAACATTTTTGATGGTATGTACACATTTTTATATGATTGTTACAATATTACCATTTCTATGTAGATTCTACAGTACATCTAAAGCTTCCTTGCAGGTTGCACACACATTGGAAGACAAGACTTGCAGGATCAAAATAAATATTTTGTTAAGATTTTCATATATATATATATATATATATATATATATATATTTATATATATACTGTATGTTATGATGACGATAAAAAAGCCAGATGCCCAGCTCTTAGCATATGGATATATAGAACAAGAAATGTCATGTTAACATTTGATGGGAATTTAATGAACAATTGTGCTGGTGAAAGAAAATGGCCAGATGGCTGCTGTAGATTACTGCAAATTTGAAAAAGAACTGTAACACCTTTATATAATACTTATATACCATACGTTTAAAGAAAGTGGGAAATGCTGATCTTTTTCTGAAAATGATAGCCTGGTCATGCTGATAATGTTTTTTATGCATGACAGTATCTGAACATAGCCCACCCATGGTGCAAGTATACTAATTAAGGTATAGGAGGGCATCCAGAGCATCAATGGCAAAAACTAGCATTTGCCTCCTTAAGTGTGGGGTAAGCATATTGGTTATGGTGGTAATAAATTGAAGAAACACCTTAACATATATAAAAACATGGTTGAACAATAGTAGACACATAGTAATATTTGCTGTGTATCTTAAACCTTGCTGATAGTCCGATATTTCAGGCACTGGGAATAAAAGTTACATAACAAGTACTATTAGTGCATACACCCTGGAAGTCTCTAACAAATCATGCCTGAAGTTATCGGTAAATGAAAACCCATAATACTTTAATATTTACAATTCCAATGGCCTGTGTCTACCTTTCCCTATTCCAGCACTGCTCTAGAAGATTCTTTGGCTACTTTTCTGGTTCTACTTTTCTAGGAGTTTTGGATGTTGGTCTTCATTTGCTGTGCTCTGTGGCTTCAGACATATGACATTTATGGGATTGCCAAATACCAAGGTATTGACAGCAAGTAGTAAAAAGCAGGGAAGCATAGGTGACTAGGAGAGTGTAAAGTCTTTTTTTATTGCAGAGAATGTTAATTAAAATATGTTTTAGGAAGAGGATTCAAGGCTCTAAAATTAAATTCTATTAAACATAAAAACCTTCTACTGCATTCCAGGACAGCTGTTCCTGCTCTGTATGGGATAATGTCAGGAACATCAGGATCTAATGACTGTCATATAAGTGACTTTGTGGATTCAACACAAGAGAAAGCTTGAGGGATGGTTGCACACTACATAGTATTTTTCAGCTTTTAGAACACATAATTAAAACTTAATTTTGTCTTTGTATGCATTTTATTTTTTATGTTGCATTCAATATCATCTTAGGTATGTAATTGTGTTACAGTGTCATATGGCTGAGAGGGAGTTGAGCATACACACATGCGATGAATAATTTATTGCATTGGTTTATTATTTTTTTAAAAAGCATGATGTCAGTTTCATGGGAATATAAGTGGGATATTGTAAAGTCTGCTAAGTGCAAGCCATGCTTAGAATGAACTACTATGGTGTGTGGGTGGAGGTGACTGAAAGGAGAAAAATCTGTTTTCAAAGTTAAATCTGGAATGCTGTGTACTTACAACAGAAAAAAGTGAGAACATGCCCTGTCAATTATGTTTGATTTTCTTTAAACAATAGTGGATCCCAAGCTTTTACGTGGATTTATTACTTTTATTTTAATTAAAAAAAAGCAACAGCAGTCTGAATATAAATTATTAGTCCTCTTGGAGGCTTCTTTATGGTGACCTGCATTCACAGTACATTGATGTAGAGAATGGGCAGCAATAGGCCAATATAGAAACAATGGCAGCTGCTGCAACTATTGTAACTAGAAAGGAAGAGAAAAGTGCAATAAAAGGCATGGGTAGAGCAATATGCAAAACAACTGCTGGCACAGTGGCTCAATAGCAAGCACTATTGCCTTTGTAGCATTTGGATCCCAGGGTTGAATCTCAGCCAGGACACTGTGTGAAAGGAGTGTGTATATTCTCCCAGTTCACAAAGTTTTCTTGGGGCACTCTGGTTTCCTCCCACATCCTAAAAACATGTAGTTAGGTTAACTGACTTCCCCTCACAATTGGTCCCAGACTCTGTTAGTGGCTTATACATGTAGTAGGGACATTAGAATGTAAGTCCCTTTGAGGAACCATTAGTGGCATGACTGTGAACTTTGTAAAGTGCTGAGTAATAAATAAAAGGTAATTATAAGAATACAAATGTTTTCCAGCACACAGCATGTCTGCCATTGCAAAAGCATGTAAAGCCACATTAATTTAGCAAGACACCCCTGTTACACAACACTATACCACATACACTACATGGCCTAAACAAAGCACCTAAGTGTTTAGACCTCCTTTGTGACACCTAAATGACAAAAAATGATATTTGTTGTTGTTTTCTTCTATATGGCAGGTCCTTTAAGTAACCCTGCCTCCTTCCCATACCACCTCAACAGTCACAACACCTAAAGCTGTGTACACACGTCCAATAATTTTCGTTGGAAACGAATGTCCGACTGGCAAAAAATCATTTTAAATAAAAAAGTGACCAACCACACTAACGAACGAGGATTGTCATTCGAAATGAACGACCGGCATGGCAGATCTGCCGTTGATCTGATCGTTCACTATCTATCACTATCTATCACTATCTATCATGATCACAGTCATTCAGTGATCCTGCATGTTTCTGCAATATACTTCTTCCTTTACATGTCACTCCCTACATCGTTCAAATGATTGTATCTAGCGTGTGTACACTATTGGTGGATTATATTTGAATGATTGTATTGTTACAGCATGTAGAAAATTGTGCACAATACGATTGTTCAAGTATAATCATTGATCGGTCGTAATCATTAGTTTTTTAACGATAATTATTGGAAGTGTGTACCTAGCTTAATTCACATAGTGCACCCTGCTGCCTTCTCTTATCCAAGTAAACCTATTGACCAGACCATGCCTCCTTCTTCCATTGCTCCAAGATCCAGTTGCTATGTTTACATTCCTGCCACTTTCAGCGGTGGCCACTTATTCTAAACTATCAGAATTCCTTCAAAGTAACATATATAGCAATAAATACACGGAAGCTTGTGTTCCTGGAGGCCACCCATTCCTCCCAAAAGTGCAGGGCCACACTAAAGCCCAACAAGGAAAACCAAAATGGCAACCACTGTAAACAATATACGAAAAAAGACTTAAAAGTTAGTTATAGATTGTTTGAAGCAGTTGTCATTTTGAAGTTCAAAAAGTTAAGTTCACTTTAACAAACGTATTTGTGTGGTAAAGTAAGTGCAATTGGCAAAGGACAACAAAATTACCATCATCATCATCCTGCCCAACTAGCGTTTCCTTCTGGAGCACAGATAATACTTTGTGCATATCAGTAAGCACAGAAGACCTTTCCTACAGGTTCACATATCATTGCCATAAACAGCTTTCATTAATTAAAAGAAGTAATGACAAAGAGAAGCTAGTGTTGTGTCGGCTTTGTCCATTCCATGGACTGCCAGAGCAGATGTTCCAATTGGTTTGTTAAGATTTTTTAAGATGTTTTTCTCCACCTAAATGTTCCCGTTGGGAGATTCCCCCAATTAAGATTATAAACCATATCTACCATATGTTTAAATAATTGTCAATTATCTGTCCAGCTGTAAACCCCAGGAGCACCCCCTTCAGACGCTGACTGTGCAGCAAATTATTCACAATGTGCCTAAGTATAAATTGTTGTAAAATGTCTATAGCAGCCAATCAGATCAGTATTACTCTACGATTGTTTAGGAAAAAATGAAAATTATAGGAACCAGGGTAAAAAATAAAGCTGGGACATGCTATAGAGAGGCAAATACAGGTTTAGGGTTATGAACTCTACCCTACTTTCAGTCTTGCACAGCTGCAATTGCACTGCACACCATCAGCTTTCTACATGCATTAGAAGCTACACTGCATGTGGAGACACTTGTCTGTCTTTGACTTGATTAGCGTATATACAAGCCAGATTTGTTCTGTTTTAGAGCAGGGTAGGGTTAAAACTTTTCTTAGATTGAAGAGAGTTTCCGTAATTTCCTACCCTGCAGGTGTAAAAATAAATTTAAGAAAATCTCCTAATTCTCTCAATAATCACCTTATGTCAAAAAACAAAAAGTCACCAGGAGGTAGAACTAATTCACAAAAGAGACATACAATAACTCTGCATTCACTCTGCATCAAAGCAAGCCATAAAAGACATGGTAATTCCTGGACATGTTCTGGACTTTCATCATCAATAGACACCCAATAGCTGAAGAGAATCACCATTTTTTCGGAAGTCTGCTGTGGGACCAAAGGCTATAATGGCAACTTCCAAGGACAAAGCAATGACAGGTCCTGGATCTGTCAGCTGCACACAGGTGTGTGCCAAAATCATAGCACGGCATACTTGCTCATTATGGTAGAAGCTCACAACCCACCAATTTAGTTTAGTTCCTCTTTAACGCAGGACTTTCACTAAAAAAACTCACCTACTTTAGTTGTGAAAAGCCCTCAATACATCAACAAATAGAGCCCAGTGAGTCCCAATTTCAGTTTCCTTCCTCTTTCCCAGACTTGCCAGTCAATCCAACACCACCATCTTCTTTCTTCCTCATGTTACCCAATCGATCTCTCTGCACATGTGTGAGATTGAGAATTTTTTTTTACATTAGAAGAAAGCCCCTTGATATGTGATGCAAGTATCCAAGGAGGCTGCAAGTTTCCCCTTCAGTCAGGAGGGGACCTCCACAAAAAAGGTAAAAAATCCACATTTTTTCCATTAGCCACCTTTTTACATAATGTTGAACATGTGATGATAGGGTTGCTTTAAGGTGAACATACACTGTATAATTTCGTTTTTAAACGTTGCAAAAAGACTGGACAGATTGAATACAGGCGAAAAGTATTGTTATAGTTTATCTTTAGAATTCTTTATAGCACTGTATAGCACATGGTCAATTTTAGATAGTTGTCACTGCAACAAGTCATAATTATATTCTTATAATATTTTACTTTTATTCATTTTCCAATGAATGAGTATTGTCGATTTTCCGTTTGTCGACTTTTTTATAGCCCCAATGACAATGGTCACTAATACCATAGGAAAGAAGGAAACTCCCCCAATCAGAACACATTCATAGACACCTGGCAGATTGTTAACCTTCTACTACTCACCTGAAGTCTATGAAAACAGCTTCAGTGTTAGATCCAGGTTATGTTGACAAAGATTGTTAGCACTGGCCTGTGTAGAAACGACAGTATAGTGTATGTAATTCCTGTGTCTATTGCTTCATCTATATTAAATCTCTTTTTCTCACATCTGTCCACACACCGGTTTTGCTTATTTTCATTCAAAGAGCTTTCCGCTTTATCATTACCTTGCTGAATTTTGACCATTTCAGGTAAATATATCTTCCTTTTCCACATTTCATTAACATTCACTGCAGATCACCGTTAATCCATAAAGATGCAGCAAAGGGGGAATTGTCTGATTTGCTATAAGACATATAGTTGATTCTCTAGATAAAATCCAGACTATGTGAGACATCAGTAATTTGTGTGATACCGGCCTGTAAAGCTTGTGTGGATTATTATGTTAAAATAGGCTGTGCTGTCCATGGTGCTGGCCAGAATACCATGCATTGTGTATGGATTTCGCATTTATCATGCTAAGTGTATCCTTGCCCCAACCCTGCATGTAACTGAGTTGCTAGATGATGCTGGGAGGGGGGACACCCAATCTGATGGCAATCACGTGGACCTAGCTGCAGTCCACATAAGAGAAAAAAGGAGGCTATGGCCAGTGACTCCCTGTCCCTGGCTCTGATTTACTTCAATGCAGACTGGAGGCCTCACTGCTCATCTCTGATTGGCTCATTCTCCACCCAGATTTACTCCCTGCCTAATATTATCTATGTTGGTAACTCATTTAAACGGGTTTGATTATATCCAGACTTTCCATATTAACACTGAGCTAATTTTCAGGAAGCCAAAAAAGTATGCGTTATTAAATTAAAGCACTTGTGTCACAGTCTGGGATATTTTAGTTTTGGCTTTCTGTAGATCAGCATTTGTAATAAATATATATTTGTGTGTATTTTTATGTAATTTATGTGTATTTGTATATTATGAGGGATTAGCATCAACGCACTCGCTGCAGAGAGATCTTCCAGGCTTCAGTCCCAATTTCAGGGTGCTCTGTCCAATTTATTTAGAAAAAAACATCAACTGATTGCCAGAAAATACAGAATTCAAACAAAATAAACAAAAATTTTCAGAGCAACCAACTACCAGCTAAACATGCAAAATAGAATTGCAAACAATCTGTTTAAACAAGATAACTTGCAAGTGACAAACTGTAGAGTTTCTCAGAGCTCTTTTTCCTCCAGTGTTGGAAAGTCAGAAAGCTCCCAGCAGTCTGTAGTTCATTACTTAACTAGAACACCTGTGCACGTCCCGGTGAAGCCCTGGACATGGGTGGCCCAGGATCCATCCCATCTCTTGCTTGGCTGGCTCTAGAACCCTTAATGCCAACTTTTCACAAAAACCTTCTGTGTAGCCAAAAACGTTCCTTCCTGGAGCCATTAATATAAAAAAACACCACGGCCTGGTAACTACATAAACACCATATTGGACTTTCCCAGCCAAACCTGTCAATTATTGTTATTACGTAGTATTTATATAGCGCCGTCATATTTTAAACAATGCTTAGTCCATAGTCATATCACTAACTGTCTCTCAAAGGGGCTCACATTCTAATGTCCCTACCATTTTCATATGTTTTTAATACAGTTTAAGGTCAATTTTGTGAGAAAGCAAATTAACCTAACTGCAGGTTTTTTGGAACATGGGAGAAAACGCACGCAAACATATACATGCTTTCTCGCTTGATGTGCCAGCAGGGCATCATTCCATGGCTAATCCCTTATTGGACACAACCCCTAGTCAGCACTAGGGCAAGGGCATCCTGTGTGCCAATCTTGATCCAGTGTGCCATCATGATCTCTTAACTCATTTTTTTCTGCAGGAGCCCCAATAAACTGATGCTTCATCAGTAATATGCAAACATCTTGTAAAACTTAACCTCAGATCACTAAGCTATATTAGCTATTACCTTTATATAGCTTTTTTGTTTACCGCAGTAACAACCAATACATTCCAAACATTACAATCACATGGTCTAAAATAAGGATCAATACTGGAAATAACACACACATTATAACATTAAGTGCACCTACATAAGCTTATATTGATCCAAAGACATGTTTTCTGACTTCCAATGATGAGCAAAGGCAACTAGATTTCTAAATTCTGTAACAGGATGCATTTTTGTCCATTATGTTGATCTGTTTTCATGAGTGAGTGAGTAGATTATATATAATATGATATGATATATCCTTAGTATTTTATATCATGTAGCTTTGTTTAAGATATCTCTTTAACTTATGTTGGTCTGTAGACTATAAATATTTTGGAATAATATTTTGTTTTTGATGTATGATATGACCCTGCATCAGTTTTTTATTGCATCAGTTGTGATTTATGTTTAAACTCGTAAAAGGTATCGAGTTCACATTTCTTGTGCTGAATCTCTGACTTTAAAGCTAAACTGACTGTTAACCTATTGACCTTCCTAACTTCTGTAGGGATCTTTGGGTCGGGGTCCTCCCCTCCTGTGTCACTATCTGTTTTTGTCTGTCATTTGCAACCCCTCTTTAATGTACAGGGCTGCGTAATATGTTGGCGCTAAATAAATCCTGTTTATTATTATTAATATTAATAAAAAAATTGATATTAATATTGACTCATATGTTTTACAAGTTTCAGCAGGTGTTACTGTTGTCTTTCCTCTCTCTAATATTACAAGTTCCTCAAAGCTTATCACATTTTTTTTAGTTTGTGGTTTTCAAACCCCATTGGATTAATCATAAATTTTATCCGAATACTTTAGCTTTGTAAATTGAGGCTAATGCGTTTCACATTCTTCTTTCAAATTATTTCACATTTGGCTTATTTACTAATGTTGTATGACATTAGTATTTAGGTTAAACTTGCATGGACAGCTAATGTGTATCTGAGTACGTAATCTGAAATCAAAGTATCATAGTATGTGTCCAAATAGTACCTCCCATTTAAAGTTTTGTTATTAGAAGCCCTCACCTGTCTCCACCTCCCCTGATGAAGCCTTTTCAGAGAAACACGTCAGGAAATAACAACTTTTCTTTATTATTGTATCCAAATGAACTGCTTGTCTCTTTCCTATCTACCAAGCGGGTGTGGGAAAACAATTTTCCAATATTAGGAGAACTATGTCTAGCATACTGTTAAATGTCTTTAAATTTCTACTTTTCACTGGGTCATGTACGTACAAATTTATTAGCAGGAATACTTTGTTTAGCACACACTATGTGAATGATGAAATTTAAATACAAATATATTTAAATTTGTCAAAAAAGCCCTGCTTTCTCTTTCTTTTCCCGAAGTCACAATATCTAAAATAAAAGTAGTGACAACATGAAGAGAGTATAACCAACCAATAAATTTACAGGACCTACCCCTAAACATGTAGCACTGCCTAACCCCTTTGCAAACGGACTCTTAGAACCAAGATCATTTTATAAGGGTTTTGGAATTAAATCATTTATGTGTGTTTGACTGCTATAAATGATTGATTTAGGTAATGGCATTCCTCAAGACCCATACCTTATGTAATCTACTGCAAAAAAAAAGCTGGGATGCATAATATTACATTAAAAGGTACTAAATCTTTTAAAGCTAAGCACATGAAAGGCTTGTATTTTGCTTTTGTGCAGCTCTCACATCTTCCACAGCCCTAACATAAGTCATATCTGTAACCTGCTCAGTAACATTACTTAGTTGAGTTTATTCTTATACATTCTGTAAGCTTGTAGAACTGTTCATGGATAACCAAAGCACTTTTTCTCATGAATGCCAGAAAAAAGGACTATTAGGACTAACTAAAACTGGGGACAGAGTTAACTGATTGTATATAGAGCACCTCCGCTTACACTGTTTTACTTTTTACCCAAAGTTTTCAGTTTACCACTTTGATCATTTCGATCAGATCAGGTGAATCCAGGTCTCTTAAAAAAAAAATAGAAAAAAAATGAAAAATTACTGAAGCATTGAACTTAAACTAGGTGACAATATAAGAAGGATTCCAGTATCCTCTCCTGTTCCCATGACAAGGTTCGTGCTATAGTTTTTGTATTTCAACTGGTAAAGGTGTGACAGCTTATATCTCTGTGCACTTTTGCTTTGAACATTCTAAATAACATGCCTTATGATATGGAAGCAACACGTTTGATCTCAATTAAAAAAAAGGAAGAGACAGAGAAATATATCCTAGATTATTCACAGAAAGATCGATGTTGGCGGTTGACAAAACTATCTTCTTCATTCTAGAGCTCCTCCTTTTCTGCTCCTCCGGCTTGAAACCCTCTGTTTGATTTCTGGACTTTTCTTCTACTAGTGTCTTAGTCATTAATCCTGCAGGGGCACAGAACACATGATCAAAAAATGTACACTTTTTTTTGTTTTATATTTTATTTCTAGCCCACAATGAAGAGGGAAGATAACGACTTGCTGTTAAAGGCAATATATTGTCCTTTTAGATCCTTTGGTGAGTAGGAGTTCATTGTATAGTAGGTTCATGGTTTGAAAGGGTTCATCAGAGTTTTGCTGTAATAGTTCAAATGGGTCAGAGCATTAGGTGGGTCAGACACCATTAGGTGCGTGCACAAAAATAAAAGACCAACAAAGAAGCTCCCTGCTTCTACAACCTACACATACAAGCACTAGTAAAACTTTTCTTGTTAGTGCTGGTCTAAGCTAAGTTTCAACAAGCACTTTTAAAAGCATTTTCTTTGGGCACTTAAAGAAGACCAGGTTATTGATTTTTTTAATATTTACATATTCTTTAGTAGTACATGGGCTTTAAAGCTTTTTAAGCCATTGATTACCTCTGTAGCTGCATGCCCTCTGGAGCAATTAGAATATATCCAAAGGATTTTTATTGTGGATAAGATAGAATTCCCATTTGGTTTTTTTTCCAGTTTGGGCCCCCATTAGAGAGATTCAGGCTATTTGTGGTAGTCAACACTGGGACTGAAAGTTGTCACCAGTTCCTGAAAAGAAGAGAAATCCTCACTTGTTTACTTGATAATTGTCCAAGTGGGGGATTACCTTACTTTTAAAGGTTTTTCCATTACATATAAAAGTATAAGTAAAGTGTAATATGGAACAGGAAATAAAGGAAAAGTTTCTCAAAACTGAAAGATGTTTTAACCATTTACAGCTATATCCAAACCAAATAAATGTTATGTTATTTAGATGTAGGTATATTTCGTAGCAATTCTGCTATCCCTCCCAGTAGGAACCAGGGAGTGTCTTGAGCTACTGAACTAGCAATGGATCCTAGGTGGGGCCAGCAAGGTTTTAGACTAAAGGTGTAGGTGTTCCTAGGTGGACTGCATTCATGTGCTAACTGTTGTAGGTAACAACTATATCTAATTTAGGAGGTCCAGTGATGGCAGTATAACTGACTAAATAGGGGCGACCATTAACAGCCTAGAAGCTTTTTACCATGACAAAAAACTTAGAAAAGTCCCAAGGAACCCCAAATAGGTAGATAGATTGTTATATCTGACACTGTATTAATAGAATTTACCAATGAGAAATACTCTGGGGGCTTGTTATTGTTTCTATGACATCCAAGCAGCCAAAAATACCCACATGGCAGGGAAGACCATCAAATGTCTGAGGAACACTGAATGTATATGGTGGGGGTCCCTTTTATGCAACTTGAAGGAAAAAAACGGCAAAGACAAAACTCTTTCAATTTTCAGCTTTGTTGGGTCCCTTATTTTTTATGTATTTGTTCATTTTTTTATACAATAGTGACACAAAAAGGGGAAAAATGTGAGAAAAAGTGACACAATAAAAATAAAGTCCCTTATTGGAAATGTACAAACTATGTATCTACAAATATATATGCACTCCAGGTTGTGCATTTTTTATCCACAATGGTGATAGAAAGTGTTTGTCCCAACAAGTGACACAATAAAGAAATGACAGCCTCCCTTCACAGCAGAAAGTAAAAGTAAGTTAAAGTTGTGAACTACTGCAATACATGTTGTAATATATGCTGCACCTGTCCCTGCAAGGAGAGAACCTGCAGTAAGTTCTAAAATTCCTGGAAGCACAATAACACTAAGCCCGCCAGTCTCTACAGCCACAGTAATCATCAGTTCTTGGCCCCACGAAACATCCTATCTCCAACTATCTCTGCAGCAGAATTTTGATTATGAATATTATTCAATTCTTGTAGCACAAAACTAAATGACCAACATACTGGTCAAAATTTCCTTCATGTAAATCCAAACTGCAACACTAGTAAGTTTGAATGTGAATTCTCCTTTAGCATGTTTGCTTATCACCTTTTGATAAATTCAAAACCAGGCATCTCCGAAGGCACAAGAAAACAAAATTTTACCATATCGAACAATAAATAAAGGAGTGGGTATCCAAGCAGACATAATGTAGGAAGTATGCTTAGCAGGCAGGCATGACCTCTTCTCGAGCAGTCTGGGCTCCAAGCCACTGCCCAAACCATCCTAATTATAGTCCACAGCCTCCTCTGGACACCATTTGAATAGTAGCAGGTGTACATTAAAAGCAAACTTTTCTTGTTTAACTGAATTCAACTTTCTTAGCAGCACAGACTTTAACAGAAAAATAATTCATTTAGCCTTGCATGACTGTCTGCCAATAAACACTTTACCAAGGCTGTCACATTATTTTTGTCAGGCCTTCATTTCATGTCACCCGATTTAGAGCAGAGAGGTAAGGTTCTTACTTGAATATTTTTTAACTTTTTGTTATCTCCCTTCAAAAATATGTGAATATGTAAATGCTAGTAAATTGTCACTGTAGTAAATTTTTTTATTTCACTGTGACATGCTGCATAGGAAAGCTAGAAGAATAGCACCTTTATTTGGATCTCAATAACTGCTCCCACAACATGCGGCCAACAAGTGTATATAATAGGTAAAAAGGTTAAAGTTTAACTCTAGACTTACAATGATAAGGGTGGGTGATGGAAAGAACTGCATGTGCATGCTAAAGATACTACAACATATTGGATGTGCTTGGACATTTGTACACATTCACCTTAATTCAATATTTACAGGTTTGACCACGTAATGGGCCAGAATTATTAGAGCTTTTAGATGAAGAAGGCTATCATGGGTGATCGAGCAAAGCAGCAGTGGGTTTGGATTGAAAACATTTGCCAACTAATTGCAAGTTATTTGTGAGAAATTCCATTGCAGGCTTGCTAGATCACCAAGCTCTCTAGTGATAGTCTATATTTTCCAGTCTTCGTCCAGAGAGCTTTAACAAACCAGGCCCATTATTTGATTAATAAAAAAAATGGTGGCCTATAATTATATATAAAAAAATGATCAGCCTATAGTTAAATCAACATTTCCAGGCTATCTTATCCATTTATCACATCAGCGATTGCATCAGAAGTGGATATGGGCCCATGTGTATTGGGCCTTAAAGAGTAGTGCCTAAGATAAAATTGTTACCCTGTAGCATGGCAAGGCACTGTCTGTACTAGTTACTAGCAACATTTTTTACTGTTTAGTCCTGCTGATAGCCAGTGGTTATGGTCTGTTACCTACACCAATCAATGTAAAACCTGCAAGAATTTCAGTAACCTTTATTCTTATATCGATGTAGGTCTTGTCATGACCTTTAGAAAATTGACTGCTAAGTGGCAGGGTTTGACTTAACAATGAAATACCTGATTACTTTTAATAACGTAATAGTCAAAGACACATTTTCAGTTTTCATTACATGTGTAGGAATCTTTTAATGTATTTGCTAAAGTAAAAACTTCTCCTGTTGTAAATGCCCATAATTAATATTTAAGTTGAGTGGCATTTTGGGATAAAGCATAGCACCAATCACATACGCTGGTATCTGAAATGGTATGTATATATAGCTGTATATATGATGTTGATGTCAGATGCCAGGAGCGAAGTAAAGTCCCTTTGTATAAACTCTTTCACGCCTTCTGTAATTCCCTATAGAGCAGAGTCCAGTTTGGGATAAGGAAAATGAGCACAAAGACTCCCATGTTACAGTGCTTACATGCCTACCCAGAGAACCTATTAGAAAGAGAGATCATAGTCACAGAGAGATAAGGTAATCAGACTGCTGCTACTCCTTTTACTGTCCAGTTACAGACTGGGGGAGGCAAAAAACGTTTAGGTGTTAATTAACTAAAGCAGAGAAAAAGTAGGTCTTCACATGCAAGAAAAATTTAAAAAACAAGTTTTTGTTTACACATGATTGGATGGTTAAAGTCATAATAGCTTCATTTCATTTACTGAGCCAAGTGATATATTCCTTGCAAGGGAATAATTAAAGAAGAGAAAGGGAGGGGGATAACTCCTGCAGGGGATTTCAGGATAGATTGAAGTGAAGGTGATTCATGGGTGGACCACATGGAAAGGTACATTTCCGGTATGGACTGCAGAATTAATAGTTAAATGCTGATTGTTTGGAATTGGTAATTTTTTATACTGTACACTTTATTAGATTAGTCCATTAGTAAACAATTCATCTGGTGGGTGGAACTCCTGGAGTCAGATTGGTTTCATCAATGTAAGAAACAAAATGTTATCTTTCTACTAGCAGCTCGATTTGATCAAAATTTGTGTATTAAAAGCAGATCGATGTGAGCCAGTTAGAGCTATGAGACCTTGTGACCATGTGAGAGGAGAACAGAATCAGAGATAAATGAATATCTGCCAAATAAAACTTTGGCAAGAGAATAAGTGAAAATAACAAAGTATAAAGCTGTTTGACCTTAACATCAGGGCCTTAAACAGTCTTTTAATTAGTTTTGGAGCAGACAATTACTGGTAAGTATGGAGTCGGATAAAACATGAAGCACCAAAAAGGTCAATCTGCATGTAGCGATTACTCCCGTAGGGGCAGGCAGATTTTACCTGGGTGGCTTCCTCTAGTGTGGTAAAAAAATAGTAACCTGTGCTAGAGTACCTCTCATTTGGGTTCCTTCTCCTTGGGCTCCTTTTGGTCCACAACAACAACAAAGTTCCAAACTCTTCCCATTAGTGATCAAGTCTTTAAACCCCAAGGCTAGCCAGGCTCTCAGGTGCCACAGGGCTGACCTGCCCGGATTCTCTTAGCTTCTACTAATCCATCCAAGCCACCCCCCCACCCCTCCAGCTCAGTTCTTCACATATTTATTGTGATAGGAACCTGTCTAAAACCATGCCAAATATTGTCACCTTGGCACCTATGGACAGTTGCCTGTGACCAAAAGTAGACAACAATTACTCTTTGTTTTAGAATTGTCCAAATCACACCAGGATCAGCTCATTAAAAATTTAAGGGACATCTCTATGCTAAAGGGATGCTACACACATTCCAGATTTTTCTTATGTTCTTTGGTATTTGTGGAAGGTTTGCAGTATTTTTCATTATACTTTTTTTTTTGTAATTACTGCTGGCTTTCAACTATACTTGGTAATTATACAAGGGGACATTATTAAATAAGGACCAGTTTATGGTCAATGTTAGCTAAATGATCAGAACTGTAAGTAAGGCATTCTTCTCACTCAATTAATGTTAGAGGCCTACTTCCCACTGACTCCCAATCAACCAGATCTTGCAGACTTTGCACCTGACATCTGAAAATAATCTCAGGGGTTCCTTTGAATTAAAAAGGTTGAGAAAGGCTGCACTACAGCATATGCTTACTATTATTATGTAGCACTGCTCTTCCTATGGTGGTTTAGCAGGCTCACCTCTCCAATTGCCCCAGTCATAGCTCTCTTGGTTGCATCTACTCCCAGGATTGAGCGTTTGGTATGTGATGGTGAAAATTGATGTAAGCACCAGTCATTTTTATCTTTTTTTAGATTTTTTTGCTGATTAAACTTAAGGGCCTAAGGGTGCACGGAACTGAAAAGATAATAGTAGGAAGGTTACTCTAAATTCTAAACCCATTCAAGGGTGTCAGCTTTTCTCTAGTTTCTCCATAGTTGGTGATCCTTTAGGTGCAGCCAAACAGCCACAGGGATTCTGTAAATCTCAAACCCTATGGAAAAAGCAGGTTTCCTAGATCAATACAGGCCTGACTCTTCCTCTGAACAACATGAGGTATCTTGTTCTTTGAATAAGGAATGCTTCTTGCAATGTTCTGGAGCAACTTCTTCATACCACACCCTGGACACCCTTAAGGAAAAAAGTTTCAGTTGCATTTGCTTCCTGTGGGTAGCCATTCTTTTGCTTACTTCTTCTCAGTAGATCTTCCAGGCACATGAAGCATCAAACACTGTCCATACAAAATGGATCCCTCTGGATTAGACGGAGTCAAAAATCCTGGAAAGGATGATGTTTTGCTGTAAACACTTATAACCTTCCTCAGTTCTTTTCACTGAACAAAAAAGCTAATTGACTGACTCAGGGTGGAGTAATATTCATACATGGGCAGCACGGTGGTATAGTGGTTAGCACGCTGGCCCTTGCAGCGCTGGGTCCCAGGTTGGAATCTTAGCCAGGACAGTATCTGCATGGAGATTGTATGTTCTTCCCGTGTCTGTGTTGGTTTCCTCCCTCATTCCAATACGATACAGATAGAGACAATAGATTCTGAGACTCTTTAGGGGACTGCTAGTGACATGTCTATGGACTTTGTACAGCGCTGTGTAATATGTTGGCACTTCATAAGAACTGTATAATATTAATGGATCAAATTTTGTTCTTTCTACTATGTCCACTGGAAACACCCAAACAGTAGCAGACAGAAGCAATCAATGTTCTGAGCACAGGAAAAATTTGTAGAACATAAAAAATGTAAATTAAGCTCTGGTTGGCTACTGACCAACTGCTAAAAGGGATTCTTTAGCTTAGGACAGGGTCCCACGTTTACTTTAAAGAAATATTCATTGTATTTCTAAAATTTAATTGGAGTTGCAGTATGTAACTAGCTTAGATGCTTCTCGCTGTACTTCTCGAAGATTTGTACTGTTTATGTTGGTATATAAATTAAAAACGTCAAACAGTTTTGATCAGTATTCTTTTTGCTGGTCGACACAGATCCCACCATGGCCTGAATCTTATATTCTGTTCATGAAATGAAAGCCAGTGTGCGGAGCCAGCTTGCAGTCTTACAGAGTTTGTACTGCCTAACATAGCAGATAGAACCTTGTGGTTGGAGAAAAGGCCAGATGACTCTGACAGGTCACATGACCAGGCTTTCCTCATTTTAAAGCACTGTGATGTGTCTTAAAAACGTGCAACCCAACTATAGGTATGCAATGAAAAAATGCGATCAGGCAGGGTTTTTATTGCTTTTTTATTGTTTTACATACACTGAGATGTGCATGTGCAGCTCAGTGTATGATTCTGGGATATGCCAGGTATCCTGCCATCCCTTAGGGCTTATTGGACCGAAGGAACGTCATCCTATTCTGGTCAAACAAGATGGCTGAAGGTTGGGAACCTAGAAAAGGTATGAGCAAAGATGGCAATGTCTGCAGTGAAACAGAAACAGATGTGTGTAATTATAAAATTGTGATTGTAGCCTGTCCCTACTGAAAAGAAAGGACATGAATGCATTTTTTTACTTTTACTTTCCTTTAGGATTCTGAATTACCTAAAACAGACTCATGGCAATAATGTTGTTCTGTCAGAAACAGCTATTGATTAAATTCATTTAGAAGAACATCAGCTGCAACTGGAAGAAATTAGGGTTCTAATCAATATGTCCATCTGCTAAATGGCTCTTCTGTTTACATAGAAAGTTACTGCTAGAAGAGCCTTAATTCAGTTTATAACTACTTTCGGGATATACATTAAAATTCAACTTTTTGATTGAATTTTTAGGATAAAAATTAAAAAAAAAAAAAAAAACGCATTTAAAGTACATAAAGCCAAAACACTGTTTTTGGAGTATAGAAGGATTAAAAGCCTTGCCAAGTTTTTGTTAGAAAATTAGTAATATTAATAATATTAATAAACAGTATTTATATAGTGCTAACATATTACACAGCGCTGTACATTAAATAGGGGTTGCAAATGACAGACAGATACAGACAGTGACACAGAAGGAAGAGAGGACCCTGCCCAGAAAAGCTTACGATGTAAGACTTTGGGAAAATTGCATACAATAGGAGCATATGGAGTGCCAGGTAGGTAGTGAAAGATCCAAGAGACAGAGGAAGATGGTAGGCAAACTCACTTTCCCTTTTTTGTTCCTAGTCACTGTCACTGGTTCAGCAAATTGTTTATTTGTTTTTAGTTGTCTTCAAATGGTGACACCTGTTTGAAGAAAAACTGTACTTGTTGGTAGGTGGTGAGCTTCTGCCATAATTGTCAAGTATGCACAGCATATGTGTTGATATGGCACAGACTTACTTGGGTGCAGGTACCCTGCAGCGATGACAGGTCCAGAATCCTGGATCATCACCACATCCACGGGAATCCCTATAGCCCCAATTTCCTCCAGCTACATAAAGATCTTCTTCAGCCATTGGACACCCATTGGTAAAATATCTTCTGCGCATTGTACTCAGCACCTTGTTTTCTATACGGCGAACATAGCCAGTCTCTACACTACATGGCTTTAGTTAGATGAGGACATGTTAGGTGTGTTGGTAAGTATCAAAATGACAAAACTGGTGTCTTGTGTACAAATCCAATCAAGAACTACAGTATGCTTGTGGTTCACCAGATTGTCAAATTTGCGTGCCATGTTTTAGGATTTCCGGATTACACTAGTAATACATAATACAATATCTGGAATTTAGACACTTCCGTCAGAGTAACAACTGTCTCTCAGCTGTGCTTGTGTTTGTCACGCCATCACATGTACCCCTCGGGAGGGGGAGGGATGTGGACCATTATCAGAAAGCTGATTCATTTAGAGTTCACCTCCATTCTGAAGGAAATATGATCTAAATACATTGCTTACCTTCTTCAGCTGCATGCTGAGAAAGTCTGAGTTCCTTTTCTGCACTCTTCTTCCAGACCAGTGATCCAAAGTACTGAAGCCATGCAGCTTGAAAGCCAGCAAACTGTATGTTCATAAGAATACATTTGCAATGGAAACTTTCATGCTGCTCAATAAAGAATAGGAGCATTTATGTACAATTATCTCATCCCCCACTCCTTAGAATGACCTAACAAACCCATTCCTCCTCCTTTACAGCTGCCTACTTACCAAGATCAGAGGACCATAATCCTGCATCTTCTGACTGCAGAATACATATACTATTTTTTACCTACCCAGAAAACAACACATAGAGGGATGTAGGGGCAGGCAGGAAAGAGGATTGATGGAGGGGGATTGTGAGCAACCTCAGGATCACTGGGCCTCTGGATCTTGAAAAGTAGCCAGTTTTAAAAGAGAAGAAAGGTGAACTAGGTTAGGTTGCAGAGGGATAAGGGGGTAAGTACACGTTGTATGACAGTACGCCTATATATTTCAGATTCATTCCTATATGAATAAATGTAAATTTTTGTGCATTGTATTTTGATGTCAAAACACTTTTTTTCATGCATTGAGGTACATTTGGAATCCATTCAATGGTTTGCTTGAACACAACTCCCCTCAGTACAATTTTGCAGAACTATGCTAAAAAAGAATTGCAACCAGGCAGAGCCTTTATCACAGAAGGGACAGGGAATGTCCCTTCTACAATGAAATAAACATGCCTGCCTTATTGCAATGTTTAAAATACACACACCTGTCCCTGTTCCATCATGGGCAACGCCATCTAACCCCTATGCATGCACACAGGATTTCAAGCAGTCCATGCTGGGATACTTAGCATATACCCAAATTGTACTTTGAGCTGCATTGATATTTATGCAGCTGCTGCTATTTATCCAGCTCAGCAATTTTAATAGAAGATAGCGAACAGGCAGGTAAGTTTGTTTTACTGCAGAATGGACATTGGCTTATCCTTTCTGCAATATGGACTTGTCTGATCACTAATCAGTTGACCAAATGTTCAGATTTTACATTGCGAAGGTGTGAATGGGCCCATATATCTGCTAGTTTTTATTTTTCCAATTAGATGAAGGGGGAGGAATGACTAAAAGTTGATCAAGAAAATGTTCGTAAAATAAGGTTTTTGTCAAATTTTACATTTTACAAACATAAAGGAAAAGTGTCTGAAACGACTGAATTGCTGAGTCGTTGAAGCCCATCGGCTAACGATCCCTATGGCCTATGGACTAAAGTATCCTCAGCCTCAAGTGACCTTTATTAATCTCAGACTGCTGACACCTGCCTTGTAGAGAGTTTATTGGATAATCATTTCAGCTAAAAAAAACAAAGACAGGAAGATAATCAGCTGACCTGCAAGCTAAGAGAACCAATATGTATGCATTTTATATGACAGCTGTTTTGCATAATGTGAACAGCTAAATCTATCCTGGAAATAATAAATAAGTTTGTAATGTCATGGGGCTGTATATATAAATCAGTGAATCTGACAATCACCACAATTCTCTGGTGGAGAATCCTCCAGGTCTACGTATTTCAATGGCAGTGACTGATTCTCCCTTAGGAAATGTTTAGTGAATGTCAGATTCACTGCTTTATAAATTTCTATACCGTGGCTTTCAGCTCTAACCTTTGGCTTCATTCCAGGCTGCGGTGTCATAGTTGACATCATAGTACAATGCCACATGTCAATGTCCCAATTTAAAATATGTTTTAATTGTTAATGGCATTTAGTAATATTCTCCTTTTCCTCCTGTGATGCTGGGACATGAAAGAAAACAGGAGTGGTTTTTGATTAGACCTGCTACGCCATTCATAGACAACATAAAACAACGTCTTAACATTTTAATCTACCAATTCCATACTTTCAGCCACTCCATCTAAACCCAATCATAAATGCCTTAAAAGGTTTTTCATATTGTAGTATAATGTAGTGTGTGATGCAAGGGCATTTGGCATCATGTACCAATTTCACCTTGAAATTTGATTAAATGGCCTGGATAAGGATGTCAGTATGTGTCAGGGTGTCATGTTGTGCTGTGAATTTGCAGCTTTTTATTTGGGATCCAGGCCCTGGAAGGAATGGGTGGGCCAGGCACTCTCCCCCATTTCAAGGCCAGAAATTGATAATGGCTTTGGAGCACCTAGCCACTGATAATAAAAGGTCACCTGTCTTTGAAACAGGGAGTTCCAGCCTGAGGCCTGGTTACTTAGGTGGACAGGCTGTGTGCAACCTTTATGCTGGGAGAAGCAAAGAGGTCTCCCAATGTCTAGATTCATGGAACTAATACCTCTGAAGAAGGCATACGAGGGAAAGAGCCAGGAGGCACATTTTTTTGTTATTTTCTGAAAGACCATGATGTTGCTGATCAACTGCAAGGGAAAACATTGGATGTTTATGGTTTATTTATGTGATAAAAAAAAAATAAAAGTGGACAGAACGCCCTGATATTGAACTGGTCTGAAATACCTCTCTGTGGAAAGTGTGTTTGAAAGGAATCCTTCACAATATTAACTGTCTAACAGCTATGCTCTTGTGTTGTCACCCTGTCACATGCACCCCTGATGGAAGCTACAGACAGTCATGCTGATGTAATATGCGAAGATGCAGACCACTGGACGTCGATCTAGGCTTTGCTTTACCTGTGTCAGGTAAAGTCATGATAGTAGCTAATCCTCTCTGCTTCTAGTGGCTAATCTATACATCTCTACATTTAAAAAAATACAATACAGTAGCTGTTTAAAATATGTGCCCACAAAGGACAACATGCTTTGTCTTTACCACAAATCACACTTTTAGGTAATAGTTTATATTAGTTATGAGCCTTCCCTTGCAAAACAGCAAAAACTGTCATTACACAGGACAATTACTACATTTAGGCTATGTTCAGACCTCCTTCAGAATCCAGTGATTTGCATGGCTCCCAGAGGGTGGCACCTTGCAGTTGTCACTCAAATTGCATGGGTTTTCTCCCACATCCAAACAATATGCTGTTAAGGTAATTGGCTTCCAAAAAAAACAACCTTAGACTATTTTGCCTCAATTGATACCCTGATGACAACTCAAAATACTGGATTTAGCCTTTACATTCTGTCTTGGTGGCAGTGGAGATCAGGAGGTCTATTTATAAAGCAGTGAGTCTGATATTCACTGGTGGTGAATCAAATACTGCCATTGAAACACATGGACCTAGAATATTCTCCTCCAGTGAATGTCAGGTTCACTAGTTTTTAAATAGAACCCTACGACAAATTAAAGGGGGTGAATCTCGCTAGCCTTGCTAGCAATAAAAACTTGACAAGGGGTCTGAGGCTATGTGCACATGTCAGACCATTCTCACCCAGGAATCCTCCATATGGAGGTCGCCCGACTCTGTTCAAGGATCTGTCAGGACAGATACATGAATGATTGATCAGGAATGACGGCTATACAAGTCAAGGGAGAAGAGCACGGTGTACTGCTCCCTCATCCTCCCAACTCTCTAGAACAGAACTGGGGATGGATGCACAGTGTTCTTTTGTGCATCTGTCACTCCCTGTTGTAGGAAACAAACATGAAAGATCGTTTCCAGCGATGAAAATGTGTGTATGCAGCCTAATGGTCCCATATATGATCCAAAAGTGAAGTTTGCAGTAATTATTTGTAAGCTTCATTTACAGGATCTGCTGAGTGTGCTCCTGAAACAGAGTGGGATTGTAGGCACAGATTTAGGGAAAACTTCAGAGTGGGCATTTGGCATGACAATTTGTAAACTAGACAGCTGTTAAAAAGAAAATAGACAAATAAAAACAGACAAATGGTAACCCTAAAAGTGATCATTATTACACCATACACCTGACATTATTTTTAAAAGCAGTTTCAATGGCCAAGGAGAAAATCAGGTTGGGTTCAGGACAAGAACAAGCAAATGTGTCACCAGTTGTTGTTCCCACTGAGACATGTGGCCATGTATGGTCACTCTATTACTGTGTGAGCACCGGACCTTTTCAGATTATCATAGCATACATGAGGTCCCTGCAGATTGTCCTCCACCCCAGGGGAGCTGCAGAGAGTTTGTTCATAGTATCCAGGACATGAACCTCTGCTCACTGTTTTCATATTAATGGCAGCGATGTAATGACTCACTTTATAACAAGTGTGTAAATCCAGAGGAGTCTATTGATCATGTTACCATGGAAATTCTGTTTTATTTTTATCCAGGACTTCTGTTCTGCTATTTCTTTAGTGATACCCTTTTTTCTCCTCTGTCTAATGTATTAAGGTTAATGTATTCATGACAGCAATCTGGGCTTTCCCAACCATGTCCCAGGGCTCAGATTTCCACCATCTGTGACAGTGAATGTTATGACTAAAGCTGGTGACCCATGTGACAATTAGATTGGTCAGATTGAACTCTGAAAGATTGAAGTCTGTGTTACTCTCTTATCTGTGTTCCAGCACAGGGCGCTGCCATTTTCCTTCTTTTTCCTGCTGCAGACGATCTTTAGGCATCTTGATTGGCTGTGCCAGGATGACATAACTCCTGCACAAGCGCAGGGAGTTCATTCATGCCTGCACATGAAAGGGAAGCCCGCCAACCAAAGCTTTGACACCAGTACCCTGGAGTGATCAGGTAGGTAGGACACAATATTACAAAGGGGGCATCACCTTACAACCCTTTTATGTAAAGTAAAAATTGCCTTAGCCACCTTTTTAAAAAAAAAAAATAAAAAAAGATGAATGGAAGTGCAGAGCTTCCTGGGATACCCACTTCACGCATCCTAGGAGTGGGATCCGCAATCTTTTTTTCTCCCTTTACAGCAGGCTACGTCACTGGATCTTGTGCCTGTGCAGTGCAAGATTGGGTAATATAGCCAGAAGATGGAGTAAGATGGTGGTGCCTAGCACTTCCTCCTCACCGGGAAGAAGTTGGATTACAGGACGGTGTGTGACCCAATGGAGGACATCTCCAGTGGGATTGAAGGATCTACGAAATTAAAGGTAAGTGAGAATTTAGTCCTGCTTTATTTTCAATTTTCTCTCTGCAGCTTGAGTTCCTGGTGAACTAGGGGTGCTGTGTATATAAAATCTGGGAACTTATACCCATTTTCAAAGTGTTCTTAAAAAAAGTGTTTGTGAATTTGTTAGCAGGCTGCAGTTAGTGATACTGATCACTGCTACCCCTATTCATTCTCTATTGGGCTGTCACAGGTAGGCACTACATGTAGTATCTTCCACGAAAAAGGGAGAAAACATTAAGGCTATGTTCACACTACCCATGAGGTTGTGGTGTGTTTACAGGGAACTGCTGCCTCTGGGGAGAAGCTATATGTAGCTTCCTCCAGCAGCACCCTAGAAGAGAATGAATGGGGGCAATGGTGAGTGGTACCAATACAGCTCACTGCCATCCACTGTCAAATGTGCTGTGGTGCGAGTGACTGAGCGCTTGCACTTGGAGCCACAAGAGATTGCTTGATTCCCAAGCAGGTCTGAACCTTCCCTAACTGCACCACATCTTCACTGCCAGTCTGAAAAGTATGATCTGTCAGGGTGGCCTGCAATGAGGGTCTGAGCTGTGCTGAGAGGTAAATGGGATGCAGCAAAGGGGAGGGGGATTTCAAGGCTTCCTCTGGGGTAAAAAGGTTCAAAAAAGGTTGCTTGAAAGGAATCCTCCCATAGCCACACATAGATCAGAAGGAAAATTCACATTAAAAAGTTGAAAATAAAATATTAAAAATGTTCATATTACTAACTACCAAGATTAATAGTACAGAATGCAAATCTCCTTACAGCAACCTATGGTTAGACTTCTTTCAATAACTGATGCAATATGTGACATCAAGAGATGGGGGTGTCCATTTAGCCCTACAACCTATTGAAATTATTGATAAAACACCTTTATTTTCATCCTGTTGTATTATTCTATGTTTATCCTGCAAGCAAGAATGAGCACAATACAGAGATCAAACCTTCTCCTTAAAGCAACCCCTGGTTAGAGTTCCTTTAATGGGTGGTGCAATATGTGACATCAAGAGGTGGGGGGGTCCTTTATAGACGCTTCAGTTTCTCTAGCAAAGGAAAGCAATATATTACTGTAGGGGTGTGGATTGCACAGGAGCACATCAGCCCTAAAGGCAAGGCAATATTTGGGAGGCACCTTCTGTTCCTCGCTGCCTCTCCCAGCTATTGTCTCCATCCCCCCTCCATCCTGCCCCTGGGAAGGTGTCTGGCTGTTGTATTGCACCTGCCCTGTGCGCAGCAGCATCGTCTATCTCCCCTCTCTCCTCCCATCCACAATCCAGGAGGTGCTGCTGCTCAGCATCCAGGAGACACGCCTGGTACAGGGGACACAGCCATCCTAGCAAGCCAGCCTTGGAATTACATGACATCCATGTCTTGATGGCAGAGAAATAGAGGATATTCCCTGATCCTGTGGGAGGTTGAAGCTGAACAAAAGCAAAGGAGGAAAGCATTGTTCCCATTGCCTGGGTGAGTGATGCTCAATGGATGTCTATGATGGCCAGGAACAATCCTTGTGTCTCAATGCTTTACCATTATCTTTTAGTGGTCATACCTATCAGTTATCATTGCTCTCTTTTATGGAATGGGGTAACTCCTAATATATTTTCCAACCCTGGATGCAAATTGTAATGCATCAGGCTGCTTTATATAAATGTGTGTGCATGAATGAATCTATTTATCTGAATGCATTTCATTTTTTTGTAAATAGGCATTTTTGTTTTACCTTTATATTTACACTATGGATACATATTTGTAATCATGTAATGCAAGCACTGGCACTCATACATAAACAAATATGCATGTATATTTACATGTTAACCCTCTAGATCCACAGCTGTACATCTCTGAGCCTCCGTCTCCTTTACAGATTCCTGTTTTTCCATGCAGTAAAGGGGGATGGGTATAGGGATACAGGAGAGGAAGGGGACAAGTACATCTATAGGGATTTAGTAATTATGTTGCCCTAATGAATTAACCCCATAGGTGCCACAGGTCCTACTTATGCATCCCAGGCCTCTCCATCACACAGGAGGATCTGGGGTCTGCCATTGGGTTTGCATTTATTGCATGACTTGGTCACTCCCCCCCCCCCATTTCCCATTCCCTTCCTCCTTGACGGAATGTGCGTTCTGCTTCCAGAATGGGGGGACATGGACCATTTCTAGAAAAGACCAGTAGAGAAGATCTGCACAGCCATTGATTTTTTTTCCTATCTGTTTGTATGAGATTCTGAGTCCAGTTGTATCATAGACGCGGAAAAGCCGAATCGCTTGAAGGTCAAAAATACACATGTGTACAGTGTTGCTGTAGGGGGTGTGAATTGGATGCCTTGGGGATCAGTATTCTGTCACCATACAAAATGCGCCCCTATACCATATAAGATTTGGTAAATGGTCTGGTATTTTTTTGCAAGCTTTCTGTTATCAATTTTGCACCTGGCATCACAAGATATATTTTTTTATATGCAAAAATTTGCCTGCTGGAGCAAACCACATAAATGTTATTGCCATTTAACCAATCATATGGTAGCATCCATCTGACCTTTTGATTTTGTCTTTTTTTAGGATAGATTAAACCTTTATTTCTGTTATTCTTTTGGGACATGTTGAATGTGAGGCTGTTATATATATACATCCTAAACCTTAGCAACAAGAAGGCCATATTCTAGCTAGCAACAAGAATTCAATCTGTTTATTTGCTGCCTGAACGCTATGCCAATATAAAAAACCTTTGCAATGACATAGTCTTTGAAGATCTATGACAAGAGAAGATGTATCAAACACTTGATGGCACATTTAAATCCTGAATTTGGTAGGCCTCTGTGTAAAGATGGTGTCTGTTATTCATCCACATACGAGTTACCATTGTGCAGACTAGCCAGGGTCTCCCATTCTTTCATATTGAAGACGTTGTATGAAAAAAATAGGTCCGAGCAAACATGCTATTTTATTGTTGGAAACAATATTTCTTAAAAAAGAATCAATGACATCATAAGAGCAGGCAGAAAATCCCTAGGACAAGTGTCACATGAATTTGTCGAGCAGGGGATGATGACTAACTCTTAGTAGGATACAGGGATTGCAACTCACATCTGCGGTCTTGTGGAACTTTACCTTTTGGTATTTAGGGGGGCTATATGAATATTGTAAACTGGGCATATGGGTTTTTTTTTCTGAAAAATCACTGGTTAGTTTGGCTTTTTTTTCATAACAATCTGTTTTGCATAGATAAATACTTGAGTCCTAGAATAAATGTTTACTTACAATATAGGACTGAGCACACAGGAAGTCTGTTTAGCATTGTTTATCCATCGGATCATGCAGCAGACAGAAGGATGGTTTGAAATTACCAGCATCAACTCTCTCTACAGAAAAGCAAAAAAAACAGAGGATATATCCCTTAATATGCATTTCCACATTGGGTGGTGCCTGGTGGATTTTGACTCCTTCAGTGCTGGGGCTTAATGTATGGAGGAAAAGACCGTAATGGGGCTTTAATAATTAAGGATAGATACCAAGCCTTAGCAGAAAAACATGTCTCATATCCCATTTAGCAAAACAGAATTCGTCAAGTCAGTTACTTGGTGACATGTAAAAGCAGTAACGTATTCTTTCCAACATGTATGATTATGTAGTCATGTAGTTCTCCAGAATGACTTTTTGAGGTGTGCAGTAACCTTGTAGACTAGTCATATACAGACACGTCTTACCTAGAACCCGGACTCGCCTTTCAACTCACCATGCACTTTCAGAAGTCTTTCTAACTAGCACTTCCATAACCATCTGTAGATTCAGCCAGTGGTGGTTGTAGAAAGACTGACTTCTTTGGACTGGTGGCAAACAGAAGCATATGGGTGGTAGTAACTCCGACCTGATTATTGACATGGGGTTATTTGAAAAACTACAGATATAGTAGGTATTATGTTTTTTTTTTGTGTATCTACCTGATGAATATTCATGATCTCCTTTAAAAGGTAGTCTACCTACCACCTGCCCAAAGATGATAAAGAGGTCAACCTACTACTACAGATGAAATATCTGCACATATTACTTTGTCTTTACTACATTTTGTTTGTATCAAGTTCCTTCACCTTCACACCATCTGTAGCTTTCATTACAGATCTAATTTATGGATTGGATATTTATTTTATATTCTCAAGAATCCTATAGGAGTTTCTGAGAGGTTCATTGGCAAGAACAACCAAAGAAGCAAATCATGTTGTCAGAGTAAGACATTTGACTAGGGGCTGATTCTCCACCTATAGCTAAGCATTCACTAGGTGGACTGACCCTTTAAATTAAATCTGTTCTCAGGAAAATGTTTGTTACTAAAGTCACTGCTGTATAGCAACAGTCTTCAGTTTGTCTTGGACTTCCCCCTTTCCTTTCTTGACAATTTTCCTGTTCTTGATAAATGTAAAATAGGGACACCCACTACCGCAACCTGCAGATCAGTATTGTGTGGTTGTGTTGTGACTTTTGGTTTCAGTATGACTCCAGGTAGTCTTAAAGCCTTGGATATGCTTTTCTTTGCAAAGTGATTAGATTTCCTTACAAATGGTATGATGGGCTCCAACTCTCCTTGTTGAATTTTGCATTTATTTTATATTTTTACATAGAATGCACATCAGAAAAACTGTAACTGTGGGCAAGAACAGGAAATATGGCAGGGAGACGTCTCAGCTGGAGTATCCAAGACTTTAGAGAAGCCAAGGGTTTACCCAGGCAATTTATTCTACACTAGAATAATTGTAATTAAAATATCACTTTTGGATGTAGTGGGCCCTTAAATTATTTGTACATGTAACACCCAGTAATAGAAAAATGAAGATTCCACAAAATGCTAGCACTTGGTTTGCTAATGAGCTATTTCTTGTTTTAGTATTTACCAAACTCAAATTAATTATTTAGTGACGCTTTCCTTCATTTTTTAATGGACTCAGTAAGTAGGCTATTTCTCAAATCTTGTATTGATTATTAGACATTATAATGCAGCCTGTGGTTTGCAACATTTTTACTATTTTTCACCCTGCCTTCAGGCTTCCCTTCATCTTTTGTGCCGTCAACATTAATGTGGCTATAATTGTGTGTGAGCAGATGAAGGCTGATCACTGTATTCACTGTTAGTATTACTGTTAGTAATTTATAGCTTCTTAGGACAGCAGGGATAGCCAATTATGATTGTTTCTATCTATCTATCTATCTATCTATCTATCTATCTATCTATCTATCTATCTGTCTATCTGTCTCAATTTCTAATTTGAATGGTAGAATGGGCTACTAAAGGCAGCAAATAAAGCATCTGCTTTATTTGTAGGATTGCTTTTCAGCTTTACGAAGCTTTCCACAAGGGAAGATTCTGAGAAGATGTATATAGAGCGTTAGACATGTAAATGTTATACACCAAACACATGTAAATGTGCTGTCTGGTGTTTGACATTTAAATGCACAGCATGCATGTTTTTTGTGTTATGTGATCCATTTGGTAGTCCATTCAGTGAATAGGCTGCCCTAGTGCTGCCTTTTTTAACTTTTTTAAAAAGAAGGAACCCTTGAAAAAATGTCCAGGTCTTTAGGGAACCCCTGCTATAAACACAGCTCATGGAACATTTGCATTGTAGTCATTGGGAAGAATGCCTCTTATGTTGCTGGCCAGTGTTCAGAATGTCACCTTTACAGATAGCCAAAACAATAATTAGTGTCAGTTCAACTGACACAAATTGTTCATGGCTCATGTAACATCTTAGTAAATACAGTATAGAAGCATAGTGCAAGCCGGCCATGACTGCCATCTTTAACTGAGCTGAACATAAATCAAGTAAACACATGGATTTTAAAATAGTGGTGTACCCTTATTCCAATAAATGTTTATAAAAAAAGTCTACTGATGTTTTACTTCAGTTTGTGTACTCCATATGTGTACTTGAAATATGATCAGCTTAGTAAAAGTGGAAGTCTTGCCCTGCTACCACTTTGTGTCTGTCATTTCCTAAAGGTAGATATATATATTAGCATTACCCTTTCTCAAACAAGAGTGTTCACCCAATGTAAGTTCACTTTAATAGTACAAAATGAGCATGGGTAGAACAGGAGATGCTGGTGGTGTAGCTTATCCAAGGGAAGGAGGACAGTGATCGGTACCGGCAGGGGTCTGCAACCTGCGGCTCCGGAGCCGCATGCGGCTCTTCAGCCTCCTTGTTGTGGCTCCCTTCGGCTGCCGCGGGGAGATCTCTGATGGGGGATCCCCTTCCTCCCAAGACACTGCGGAGGAGGGGGATTCCCTATCCGGTGTTCTAATGAAAAAAATCTACCAGTGAAATAAATCTACCACGGGGCGTGTACAAATGGGTGTGTACAATGACATCCCCCTCCTTTGAACCCCAATTCCTCTGGAATGGGGAGATGTACAAAACCAAAAATGTAGGTGCAAGTGGGGGACACCTGTGACTAACACCCCCTAAAATTTAATTGTTAGGCTATCATCAGAACATAAAGAACTCTGCCCATCAAACAAATCTACCGTTACAGATTGCTGGAGGCACCTGAACCCCAATTTCTCTGGAACAGGAAGGGGGTACAGGTGAACAAAATTAGAGGTGCAAGTGGGGGACACCTGTGGCTAACACCTCCTAAAAACTCCACCCATCAAAAAACCCCTACCCTGTTACACATTGTTGGAGGCTTCTAGCACCTAAACCCCAATTTATCTGGAAACGGGGGTACAGGTGAAAAAAATTTGAGGTGCAAGTACGGGACACCTGTGGCTAACACCTCCTAAAAATTCATAAAAACTCTGCCTATCAAAAAAATTTACCCTGTTACACATTGCTGGAAGCATCTATAGGTGGTATAGGGTATAGGTGACCAAAATAGAGGTGCAAGTGGGGGACACTTATGGCTAACACCACCTACAATTGAATCGCTAAGGCATCGTCAGAAAATAAAGAACTCTGCCCATCAAAATAATCTACCCTGTTACAAATTGCTGGAGGCTTCTAGCACCTGAACCCCAATTACTCAAGATTGGGGGGTACAGGTGAACAAAATTAAAGCTGCAAATGAGGGACACCTGTGGCTAACACCCCTTAAAATTTCATCGCTAAGGCATCGTCAGAACATAAAGAACTCTGCCCATCAAAAAAATCTACCCTGTTACGTTAGAAGCCTCCAGCTAATGTAACAGGATGATACCTTAGAAGCTGGAGGCTTCTAGGGGCATAGTTCAGTGTTTAATTTATTTCAAAGTAGGCCTACACATGCACACTCGTTGTAACAGGTAAAATTAAAAAAATATTAAAACTTTTAAAAGTTTATAAACTGTTGTATGTTTTGCGGGTCCAGACTATTTTTCTTTAGTGGAAGAGGAGGCAAAATGGCTCTTTTGATAGTAAAGGTTGCTGACCCCTGGGTACCGGGGGTTCTTAACTGAATGTTCCCTTTAGAGCCACCACTAGCTGCAGGCTCAGTTGCTCCCTTTATATATATATGTAATGGTCCAATCCGCTCATCATTGCAGAGAAGCAGTCTGTCACAAGTGCCCTATTACACTCAGCTACATATTATGCCAGAAAGGAGGGGATGCATTCATTATTCTGATATGTAATTTATCTTCTATACTGCAGACTTTTCCTGTAATGTGTTTAGCCTTTGAAATATAAACTATTATAGAATTTACAAGGACAAAAGTCTGATTTTCAAATAAAAGTAACTTTGATCCAGTGAATGGTATTGAACAATAGTCATGATTTCCTACACCACTGAACAGGTTAATTCTATCAGAATATAATACTATTTAAATGGCTGTATACTGCCAGCTGTAGACATTTACATACTAGCTGTACTTGAATCCACAATTGTGATACTAGCTAAGAGATCCCAAGTATAAAGTAACCCTGGCTCGAAGAACTAATATAGAACTGTAATATCACTTACACTATCATTGGACTCCAAATATTTCAATGGGAAGGCAGTGTGACAGGGTGACGATGCAGGAGGGCACCATTTTGTGAATCACCTAGAATTATTTTAGTTCTCAATAAAAAATATTGAAAATAACTTTATTTATTACAATAATATATTAAAGTTTATATGAGGTTTCAGTGGTTGTGTTTTTTTTATATTTGGTATTGGGTTTTCTTATTTTTTATGATTTTATGCTGATTTTGAAATACCCTATTAATTAAATTTAAATTGAAGCATACAGATCAGTGGATTACAAATGTCTTATACACTAAATACACTGATGAGCATCAGCACAGTACATGTGGTAAAGGGGAATTAAAGGACACATTATGCATTGTGATCAGTGCTACAATATTTTATATATGAACACATATTTTCTTTTCTATATTTATTATGTATACAAACTGTTTTACTAACAAACATTTAATACTGGGTGTATTATAGCTTTAAATAGCAGAAGATTTTTGCCTTCAGACTGTCTTTTGCTGATTAAAACCCAGAAAACAGGTGACATGGTGCATAAAGCTTACCTGCTTTTGTTTTATTATTTATCATAGAAGAACCAAATTGATATCCTATTTAGTTTTTTTTTCAAAAGTAGTTGAAAATTAAGCCAGTTTGACAAAATTTTGATTATTTAGGTTTACAGTAGCAAAGAGCCCACTTTATCCAAGAACCTTACCTTTATTTGCAGATAGCTGTTTTTAAATAACCCTTAGATTACCTTTTGCTCACCTGCAGTGAGTGGCTATGGGTGAGTTACTATACATCACCATGTATACGAAATGGATGCAGAGGTGGTGCCCCATACAAACTAATTAGAAGCTAGGTGTTTCCATTTTATTCAATCACTTGAAGATAACCCATCAATAATGCAGGCAAAGCTAAATAATAATTAAGATAGAAATAAACCATGTTGCTAATATAAATTAGTGTAATCCTACACTTATGTTTTCATATTTTTTATTTTTTCTCGTATGTTTTCATATCTTATGGACTGCAAAGTTTAAAAATAAAGGGTCTTAAAGGGGGGGTTGTACGTCACTCTACCTGTAATTGGAAAACTTTTGGCAAAGAGTTAGGAAATATGGCGGTGGGCAACAGAGAATACATGAAAGTATACCATGTTCATTACGTATCACTTCTTATTTTTTTATTAATACAATGTTTATTAATACAATTGTTAATACAATGCTCACTTCCTCATTATAATAATCCTCATTATTACAGATCACCCTGTTCTATACATTTTACTGTTTAATTTTATTTCACTTACACATTTTATAATACAGTTACAATGTCTTTCTTTAGCTATGATTACATTGTTGCAGACAACTAACCTTTAAATGCAAAAATTATATATAATGGCAAATACCTACAAGATATTGGCAATTACTTAGAGGACATTTAAACTTACTAAATTGTTTTGGCCAGCAAGAAGCTACATTATTGAAGCATGTGAATGTTTTGTTTAGCGAACCTGCTGAAAAGAGATACCACCAGCAAACAGGATGATCAGTCTTAAATCAACCTAAATTATCCAAAAACTTTGCCTCCCCGTCATGCAAGAAAAAAAAAATGTGGTAAAAATTTGATTTTCAAAGAATACCCAATTACGTACACTAAAATGTAAAAAAAAAGAATAGTTTTTAAATTCACGTGATGGATGCTGAAGATAGCAAAGGTCCACTCATTCACTAAGTAAATTGTCTCCGGCAGAGTGATATTTCACTTTGCTATGTGAACAGCCTAAACAACCTTAGTAATTCATCCTATTGGGTCTGATTTATTAAAGCTGTCCTAGACTGGAGAGATGGACTGTCATGGGAAAACCATTCTTAAAGCATTCTTATTTGGCAAATGTTTTCAATCCTTGACCAAATTTATTCCAGGTTAGCCAGATCGCCCTAGTTCTTCCATGATAGTCTGTCTTCCCTAGTCTTGGAAAGCTTTGATAAATCACACAGAGACATGGCTTAGTCGTTACTGCATCTACTCTGACTTCTGAGGGCCATTTCCGACCAGTGGTGAGCCACAGCGTTCTGCCATGGGCTCAACCTCAGTCCCAACCTCTTCTATGCAAGTGAATGGGAAAGGTTGGGAGTCTTTTTTTTGTATGTGGCTGCAGCTGCCGCAGATTGAGCTGCAAGATTGTGGTTTGCGGCCACAAAATTGCTGTTTAAAATTTGTTCAGTGCATTTTGCCGTTTCTGGCCACACAGCAACAGTTTGTTTTGTATCTGGGAGCGGAAATCCACAGTTTTACACCGGGGGTCTGAAATGTTCATAACATGTCTAAATATGGCTTTTTTATTTTTTTAGTAAAAGGTGACTTACTAAATGTACAGCACATGGCTGTAGACAATATAATGTAGATGCAAAAAAGTCTAATTTTAATGTTAATGTTATTATTTGCCACAATAATGGAAAGTTTTCAAAAGGTACTTTCTCAGTTCATTATCATGCATAACACCACTATATCTTTTTTTTTCCCTTCAATTCCCTTCTATTCCCCTGCAATATTGAAAGTCTTTAAAAAATAGGCTTTGACTTAGAAGGCTCAAAATTACTGAATGCTGCTGTCATGGCACTGGATGAACGTTAGGCTGCCTGCACACCTGGTCATGTGTCCTATTTGGTAGCCCTGGTGGCCCATATGCTGGGCACTGAGGTCACCCATTGAGGCGGCCTGATGTTCTAAAACGACCAATGTCCTGGGCTGGCAGGCTTTGTTTTTAGTATCCAAGGCTGTTTTTAGCATTTATCAAGACACACTCCTTGTCTCTGACCCTTATATAATTATATTCATAAAATATTAAACCAAAATGCACTTTCTAAAGTATGATGAATGTTTTTAAATACAGTGCCAACACCTCCTACCATTCTGCAGCCTGCCGAGAAGACAGCTGAATGTTACTTGATCTACAGCAAGGCTAACTACATCATTAGGCAGGCCCTATACCATCCCCCTCAGTTTTGTGTCTGGTTTTACCCACAAGGCCCTAAAGAAGACCAAACAAGGAAAACAGTACACTAGTTTTTTGTGCATTCCTAATTGTCTTGCTGCACTTGGCATAGGCCAATGGATGTCCCAAATATGGAAATCTCACTATGTACAATTTTAGTTTCACTGAAGGGTAGAATTATTGTATAACATTTATTATCCACATTGTTATGTTTGGTTTCTACCTATACATCCATGATGTAACACATTGTCCAGGACTGGTAAGGAAGCTATTGCAGGGCTAAGCTAACCCAAAATGATTGTTTGACCTTCAAGGTAAAATCTGCTTCATTTTACGGTTGATGGTATACATATCACTGGCAATCACTGCACGTGATAAAATTGATGTCGGGGGGATGGGCTTGTACTCAGAAAACATATTTGCCAGCTTCTGACATCAAAGCATTTCATAAACTGTCATATGACATACATTTTTCTTACTTTGCAGAGACCTACTTAAAACAGCTCAGCATGTAAATAAATAATGCATACAGAGTGATTATAAAATGTAAATTGGGTGCTATGTAAGCCTTAAGCTGTAAACAACAACAACAACAACAACAAAAATCTAATGATTTCAATTTAACTACAAGCTAAGGATATTAGCTAGATGAATGAATTTTGCTTTTTAGGGGACGGCTCACTTTTAGAAGGATTGAGTTTGCATGTTTTCTACATTATCTTGCATTACCAGATGAATATAGATGTGTCACCAACACACATGGGTAAAGAAAAATCTGCTCATCCATTTTTATTGTTGGAGCACCAGGGCCTGATGGTATCTTCATCTCAGCTCAGCTCTTTCTCAAGTCTAAATGTTCCAGCATTGCAAAAGTCATGCTCTTTCGATCAGGGCCCTGTACAGAAATACCCTTGCCAACCCCCCCTCTGATGGTAGCCCTGAGTCAATGGGCCTGATTTATTAAAGCTTTCCAAGACTGGAGAAGATAGACTGTCATTGGATAACTTGGGAAAGTTGGGAAATGTCTGCAACAAGATTTTGTTGCATGGATTCCAATTACCAGATGCATGGCTAGCCTATCTGCATTCCTCTGTAGTAAATTTGGATCCTACACTGGTTTTAGGGTGACTTCTATGGATGTATTTAGGATCAGCCTGGTGGTTGAAAAGGCTGACAATCTCAGTAAGAAATAGCAAGTTTTTTCAACATGCTTGAATGTTTATCACAAAGAAACATCATAAGTGGAAACTACAGGACTGGCCAGCACAAACTGAAATGTAATATTTTGTAGATGATATAAAAGGTGATCTTTTGAAGTGTCATTGCTTCAGTTTCTATTGCTTTTACTGTCTGTGGCTATTACAAGATAGTTCCCACTCTACTTTTCTCAAACTTGCATTGTAGATAGTGTCACAGAATTAGGAACAACCAAGATTGTAAGGTGAGCAGATCTAGAAACTCTGGACTTCTGGAGTCACCAGAAGATTAAAGAAGGCATCAGTTGGTTATGCACATTACATTTCATCTGTATTACTAAGATATTATCTCTGAACACCATAAAAAGAGCTTCCTGACAATTTTTGACTCTGGAAAGTAATTTTCACAGCTAATTTGTACAGCTTTAGGGACCCCGAAGTAAAAATATTTCCTTTACTCAAGCTGGTGGCATGATGACCAATCCCATGTGTATATTGACATTAAAAGTCTGGTTTCAAGTTTAACAGAAGTATCTATTGTGGTTCAACAGTCTATCAATAAATATCTAAGTATCTATTATATTGCACATACTGTATATGGTAAAGATTGGCCACCCCAGCTTGAACACCATGGTCTTTGTGTCTATTGCTTGATCTAGTTTCACTTGTGATTAGACAGTTCCTATACGGAATTGCAATGTATGCGCAATTATCCTTGCAAGAATAATGTCATGAAATAATTTTGCTTAGGATTATAAGGGAAAGGGACATACGCAATATTGGGGAAAAGATTTTTCTAAGTTTCCTGTTCCCTTTCCCTATTAGGAAAATCCTCATCCTACATGAACACTTCCTTGAAACGGTTTGGTACAGTTTGGTCTTGAAAAGAAACACTGTGCAAACAGCTAAATACACAGATAAAATACCTAATTTTCAGCTGTCAAAGCATTTGTATTTCTGTTCATCTAGTCCGGAAACTTTCACAGCCCACCAGCACAGCAATGTTAGTGACACCACTTACAGCTAAGGTCTATAGTAGTGTCCTTTCCTAAGCCCCAACCTGGACATGGCTGACTGGACATTTAAAGCATTATTAGCATTATGCTAATACATAAATTCTTCTGCTAACTCTGTTCTTCTATCAGAGTTCTCTTTGGAAATATATGTTCATTCAGCGCTTATGAGGGGCTCCTGCAGTCTTGCAAAACCCCATTTGCTCTAACTAAACCTTTACCAGCTTTACTGATCTTTTCTATTGTGTCACCAAGGGTAATATATATATATATATATATATATATATATGTAGAATATACATAACATAAATCAAGTATATGAAAAGGGCTTTAGTTTTCCAATGAAGATCATAGCTGAATGGGCCATGTATAGCAGAGAAGGTGGTTACTGGTTGTTTTTCATGATTTCAGCAAATACTTGTTTATTTGCTTTTTGTTTTGTTTTAGGTTCCCTTTTTCCAGTTTCATGTTGCATGCTATATTTGACATTAAGGAAAGGTACGGAAATAGCTGCATCCTAAGTTTAGCAATACACGCTCTGTATCTCCTGATTCCCAGCTTTGCCTTATAACGGCTGCCTACTGTAGATTTGCCTGACATATATGTGTTGCTATGACAACCCAGGGTGTTCTCGGCCTATTTGTCAGCTTCCTCACCACTGTGTCATTGTGCAGAGACTGCTAATTCTCTTATGGCAGTTCCTGAATGTACCATGTACACAAACTGGGAGGAGGCAGGGAATGGTGCACTGAACCTTATTTACCTGCCTTTTATTTATTATTAGTCTATTTTTGGTCTGTTAAGTCTTCCTTTCAGCTGTACACACAGTAGTAGATAGGTTGCAGGGATTGTTTTGGTTTGGGAAGAAAGTGTAAATATGTTCTCGTACAAGTTAACTTAGGTTGAATAGATTTTGGGCCTCAGGCATAAAACACACACACACACATACATATATATATATATATATATATATATATATATACATATACACATCCAATTCAACAATATGTTAGCTTGCACACATCAGAAAGACCAATGTTTGCAACAAGGGTGTAGCTAGAAATCAGCAGATCCATCATAATCAGAGAAAATAATGGTGATTGTTGGTACTTCGGTGCTTCTGCAGGCAGTCAGCTGTCCCGAGGCCCTACAGTGATTGTTACTCACCTGTATAAACACTAAGGGCCATTTTAGACCATGCAGATTTGCCATAAATGTAGGGAAAACCAAGACTGTAAGGTAGATGGGAGCAGATCTAGCCACTCTATATCTCATCTTTTATCTGGAGCCACCAAAAGATTAATGAAATAACCAGTTGACTAAACACACCAGATATTAGTAAAGGAGTGGCGATTGCCAGTGCTTCTGCAGGTGCTGGGCTGTCCCCAGGACCCCCCATGAGCCCTACAGTGATTGTTACACACCTCCACACACACACACTAAGGGCCATTTTAGACCCATGGTAAGACAACAATCTGCTGTAGGCTTAGCCGCAGTCCCAACTACGTGCACAGGAATGGCCAAGTGCACAGTTTTCTACTCCAGGTGATAATAAAACATATATGACATATATAACATATATGACATTCACCAAATCCAAGTGGAAGGGCAAGCAGAGGTGGCGAGGGCAGAGAGGGTGCAGTTTGTAGATAATCGGACCTAACGGTGCCTGAACAGTATAAACATATTCTCACTAGCTCACTAATTATTTTTTTTGTACCACTTAAAAATAGGGTAAATTAAGGGGAGAAAGAAGCAAGAGGTGATTGTAAAGCAGTAGGATGGATAGGTGACTGGCTGTAAAATAGAGGAAAAACAGAATCTGATTTTGGTTGGGGAGAAGAAAGCCAAAGTAAGAATCTGATCATAAACTGGGAGAGAAGCACAAAACATGTCCAGTGCTACACTGCATTAATGACTGGATTAATCCATTATTTACCAAATATAGAATCATAGTAAACCCTTGCAAACACGGGGGGGGACCTGCAAACTCCATGCAGATAGTGTCCTGGACAAGATTCAAACCTGGGACCTAGCGCTGCAAAGGCCAAAGTGCTAATAAAAGAGCTGTCTGAGAATGTAATGTAGATAGTGGAGAAAACCCTTTCTCTGAGAGATTAGCAGATGATCCTTCTTTGGAGAGAATGGATGCTATTTACATACATACCATTGTTAGGATATCTGAAGTTTTTAGGTTGGGGCTTTGCAAAGCAAAACAGGCCTGGTGGTATACTGGTATATTTAATAAATTAGGCTTATTCATTGGCTAACATCCCTCTCTCCCTCTAGGAAGGAAACCTAGGTGATGAAAAGTGTGGTGTGTCTACTTATTGCTGACCAGTGGGAAAGTTCTCATTTACATAGGGTTTAGTACAGAAATAATCTTTTGTATTGGTTGCCAGTGAAAAGTGAGCTCACATGAGGATTGTAGGATAATAAATATCTAATATATGGTAGTATAATCAGGATACCCACACAATATACACTTGAAAGTCATTGTATTAGATGTGCATATACAATAACAATACAGTCATTTGTTCTATCCACATAAACCAAAACAAAAGACTGTACTCCATATCCATTAGCAAGCTAATAGACAATAGTAACACTTAACCATGACATTATACTCTTTGAAAGATGTGCAACAAAACGCAATATCACAGCAGTGGATGCAATGGAAAGCATATAGTAATATGCAACCCAGGTGGAAAAAGTGGAAGTTCAAACTAAGGAAATGAGTTTCCTTCCCTCTACCAACACCACTGGCTCTGTTGAGTAACATTGGCATTATATGTATGCATGCATCAACAGCTGGGGGATCACTCCACTGAATAGTCCCTGAACACTCCGGTGGTGAAAGGTACCCATGATCTTGGTGAGGATATAGCTATCAGTAAGCTTAACCAAATAAAAAACTGCTGCAGTGGAAAAGGGTTATCTTTTAATGTATTGGGGGTCTTCAAACTAGATAGCCACTTGGCAGAATAGTTGTTCAAAGATCTAGAAGTCTGCTTAATAAGGAGAATGTAATTATTTTTAGCACTTGGCAGTTTTAACAAAGATAAGTATAAAAAAAATACTCAGTAAAATACAAAAGAAAATGATCATCCCATTAGAGATTTAGGGATTAGTTGGCTAATATGTGCAAGTGAAGGTCAAAACAGAATTTATCAATGTATCCTGTAAGGTCTTTTTTGCCTTTTATTCAGTGCTTCCATGTCCTTTTAGATATGTAGAATTGAAGAATATTCCTTTCTTTTTTTGTTTCTTCTGATAAGTGAAAACTTACTGTATATGTGCTGCTGTGCATTGTACATCAACATTGCAATATGTTGTCAAATCCCACTGTGGTGCTTTTTTTCTTTTTCTGTTTTTTCTTTTTTAAACAGACCTTCCCTACAACTGGAAGGACCATTGTTGTGTCCACTACTTCTGCAAGATATCACAAAATATAAGATCAAATGGCAATATCAGTTCCTGGCTAGTGACATTACTCCTCTCTTTTGGGAATTAAAAATTATGCGAGAATGGTTTATTCTCAAGGGATTTTGAGTGCCTGGGAGGCAGTGGTGATGTTAACAAATCGCCAGGCCAGATGTAAATAATGTTATTTTATATTTTGCAAAATCAATGCAGTGGAGAGGGGAAGGGGTGTTGGCAGAGCATATAAAGGTATATTATTTTTTCAGTACACATCTATTCAGTCCAATGGTGAGAACCTACCCTTACTATTCTATTGCTTGATTATAGGTCTGTTAACTGTCACAGACCTTTAACTGATAACGTAGAGTAGTTTAAAGCTGCAAATGCCAAAAAAAGAAAACAAAAAAAAACAATTAATTGATTTAAAAATTGTATTAAGATTTATCAAGATGACTAATAAACTAATTTTTACTCCTATGCATTGCTCTATAAAAATATAGGAATCCACTTGATGGAGAAGTGATCCAGTTAGCAGTAATACACATGTATCATAGACCTCAAACTAGGTTATGGAAAATAGAAAATCATGTAATTGTTGCCTCCCTGTAACTATGTGGAGGATTCCCCACGTCAGACAGCCCCCAGGGAATCAACAAGACTCACATTTCATAAATGATCGCAGTGCTTGGCAGACTGAAGTCAACCATTATAAGGTATTGTAATGATGTAATATTTTCATACACTTAGGGAAACACTGTATGGTGGCCAGTGAAGTATTGCAACTGTTTAACTGAAGGTAAAACCTTGAGATCCTCACTGTGCAGTCCACTCTTGACTTTATTCTCCATTTGATGCTCATTTCTTGCTACCAGCCCTAAACCACATTTTCCTATTTTGAATACAGCAGGAAGTATTGTAAAAGTTTAGGTAAATCTCACATTTGACAGTGCCCACCAGAACAGATGTTCCAATTTCAAGATTTGTACTTCTTTTTAGGAACAACTGCACAGTTTTAAAAATAGATACATGTTTGGCTAGCATAGATTCCCAAAGCATCTGATTTCCTTTAGGAGATTTTCAGATCTGCCTGCAGCAATACATGCAATGCTGTGCCCATGTTCCCCCAGATAACTTTAGAGCTCTTAACTAAAGCAGCAAGAAAGAGCATTTCTCATTGGTCCCACTGAATAATTCAAAAACCAGTACATGCATTGGGGAACAAGATAGAAATCTCATTCTAGTTTAATAGTTGATGAATTCATTGTGCTATACTACAATCTAAAAGCTTTACGAAAGTGGTTACATTGTCATTTCAGGCCCCTATACTTTGAAATCACTGAGGGTTCTGAAAGGATGGGGGTTTCACAATAATTTTAATAAACCAAAGACAGTAAAGGTAATGTAGGTTGGATGGTATTGTAATGGATTCTTCAAATGCAGGTTTGTTCTTTTCAGCACTTCTTCCTATTTCCAGTTCCAGAGCTACACGCAGCTACATACATTGTGCACTTTGCTTTGGGCAGGGGTTTATCAGAAAAAAAACTGCATTTTAGCAGTTCTAGCAATTAAGTTTTGCATGGTACTGTATGTCTGTAGACCATTGGTTCTCAAACTTATTCTGTTGTCCCACCTTTGCATGCTGTTGAAAATTCAAACCCCAACCCTCCACCTGTCCATCAATATATATGTAAATAAACAAAACATAAACTCCATGCATTGTCAATAGTTCAAGGAGCTTGAATGCAGGCACGTGGATTCAGAAAATGTACTATCCCCAACGGATTTAGGGTCCTGTTCCTATATATGCTTGAGAGTAACAAATCTGTCATTGTGGCCAAATCTTCATTAGAACACCATGTTCCAAAAGAGCATGGGCTTACCTAAAATGACCAGTGGAGTCTACAGCTGCAGACACCTTGTTCTATGCTGTGGCTTATGCTTTCTCCTTCCCCTTGGTGCCACACACTAGTGGACTATGACACTCCCCATGGCCACCACCCTACTAAAATAATTTGTAACACTGCATTCCATTTTTCCAGTAGTGGTTCTTCCCTACTTAACCATGCAACCATTAGGACACTTGATTTGGATTCACTGGCCAGAAAAAAAAAAATGTCTACCTACGTGCACTCTTGAGTGCAGTCATGGTACCTCCCAGGAAAAGGAACACGTGCCACACTTTCAGAATCACCCCTATAAACTGTGAAAGTGTAAGGTATTTGTCCACTAGTTGAAGAACCATTTTGTTTTTTTGCCAGCCATTTCAGATTTGTATTATTTTTTATATAGACTATGCTACAAAGTATGACAGCTTCCCCAAGAAACTACAAACTGTGGAATATTATGTACAAATCAGTAACTGACATATATCTTGTGACATGATAGTTCCTTTATGTCCGAAACAACTTTTAATATGCTGATAATATGTTTCTATCTTTTTAGATTTTTTTTGAAAACCCACAAAGGTTAGATGAAGTTGGTGATGTTTTCAGAAGAAGATATTTAAAATGTAATTTAATTGTTTTTTTTGTCTAGCCAAAATGTAACCATTGGATTTGTTGTCTTAAACTGTCAGGTATCCTGTAATGCCCATCTGGGTGGTAGTAGACAACAGGGAAAAAAAAGAAAAAGATTGGATTTAATTGTTTAACACATATGTTCTAGTAAGAGGTCAGTGTATTATCAGAGACCCAGTCCCAACTAAGATAATCTTGTGTTGATTACCTGGCAAAGGTTATTGTGTAGGTACAAATCTGGTCTGTTGGTTAAACTGGTCCAAAGCCAACCATGTGGAGTTGGAGATTCCTGCCCATGCAGAAATAGTTGGGCAAGCTTTGGCACTACTAGCAGTTTGCTGGTGGGTTAAATTCAAATAAATGGTGCTGTATATAATTACACACATCCCCAAAATCCCTACACTTTATATGTAAGACCGTTTTTATTCATAACACTTTTAAAGCACTTTTTGGAGAAGAATCTATCATTTATTATTATTTAATATTTTTTTGGTAATTTAGTACAAAGGTATTTTTTTGGCAAGAAAAAAAAAACTAATTGAATATGGTTGTTGTTAGTAAATTGATGGAATTGTGTTATGCTAATAAACAGTTATTTAGTGGTTATATTTGGTGCTTGGAATTTACTTGTGTGAACACAGTTTTTGCTTAGTGAAAAGTGGAACGAACATCCATTTATAAATAGGCCTGTGACTCATATAATGGAAATGTTTCAGCATTACAAGCAGCTTCAGCAAGTTAAACATTAAAGATGGAAAACTTACACTAATCTGACCGTATGCAGGAAAATCAGATTACTTGAAATTATTGTTTAGATACATATCTGGCACAGATTTTCTCCTTGATCCTGACATCCTCTGTGTGGAATAGGAGAATGAAATACTCACATTTATGAAGTGAAATACACTTGGCTATCTTCAAGATATCTATTACTGCTCTAAGGCTGATAAGAATAATCATAAGAAGTAGGGGGAAAAAAGGAAAAAGTCTCTTGCTATCCCTGATTATTGATGGCTGCCAACCCCCGGTTGATCGGAAAAAGCAATGACTACTCAACAGTGCCAATCCTATTTATGCTTGATTTGCACTCCATAAGGTTGAGATTGTTACACTGTGCTGACCCTGCTCCCTTTCGTATTTAAACTGGTGATCCTGGAACATACCTTCTAGTGAAACTGCAGGTTCTTACTCATAGAAAACCTACAGAAAAATTCTAGTACTATTTCTTGCAGCTGACAATGAGATTATAACCTGCCTTGGAAGTTATAACATGATTATTGATGCAAGAAGAGGAAAGAAAGAAAGTTATATAGCTATGGTTTCAGAAAGTACACGTCTAATGACCATGCAAGATGCTCTGTGTAATAGCAAATATTAAATCACCTAGACACGCAATGTTTCATTTTAGATCAGTGTCACGGACCATTTCCGAATATACTTATAAATTAAAAGGAAGAATATCAACTCCAACCTTAAAAGTCACCTAACAGTAAAAATAGTCTGTGTTTTCCGGATGGCTGCCAACTATCCAATTTTATTACTGTTTTGTATCTCTGCAGAGCCATTAAGGTTATTCACAAACTAATTGTGTTCTTGTTCTTAATGTTAAGTAGTACAGATGGAGTCTATAAATATCAGGTATTAAATAAGTTTTCTGGCCAGTAGTGTAATGTAACTACTGTATCTGACTCCACCTTGAACAGATAACATGGAATATTGAAAAGACTTGCCTACAGCAGTCTATCCAGGGATTCACATCTGTCAGCCAAGTGTAGGAAAATGAAAATGCAGTAGGTACTTATTACAAGTTGGAATGACTTACTGATAGCCTACTTTCAAGGATCCAATCTCTGCCCCCCCCCCCCCCCCCCCTAACTCCTGCTGCAACAGTCCATCCTAAATGAGCTTCTGTATTAGATAGTTAATGTTTTTCCCCCTCCTTACAATTTTGGACCACCCTGATGTTTGGTAGCTTGAGGCCAAGAACTTCAACATGGGGAGGGTGGAGTGGAGATGTAGCAAATGGGTGCTGATGATTAAGTTAGCTGTGTTCCTGTAATACAATGTCTTGGTATTGTGTGCCTACTCCCAATAGTAATAAATACATAAAGTACATATTAGGTTACCTAGGACCAAAAAGAAGGGATTCCATGGTCACCAACAATACCAATCATAACCTAAAACAACAATATTTATTTTACACAATTTTAAAAGAAAGTTAGTCTAACAATCATAACAAAAGATAATGCATTGCTTATCAATAAAATCATGCTATTAAATATCAACATATGTGTGTTAACATGCTCACTTATGCAATTTGCCTTCCAAGGTTCCCAGGTATATAGGTGCTGAGTGTTGGGTATGTGGTGGATGGACTATTATGTGGCACTATCAATTTGCTTATTTCTATTTAGGAACATAAAAAAAAGACACATTGGAAAGATGTGGGCCCATTCACCAACACCAACCATCTTCTTGAAAGGCCCATCTTATTCTTTGTGATAGCTAGAGATGTTAGACAGGTCTAGTAATATTGTGTTGTATGCTAACAATGGCAGAAGCCAGGGTCGCATGTAACGTGTCCCCCAGCTGTGAGCTAGTTAACAGTTCCCTAGGAGCTGTGTCCTAGTTACATCCAACCCTAACAATGTACTTGTCCTAATTCTTTGTTTCATATACACTTGTCAAGAAAATAAGTCATGTTATATAGTGCAGTGGTCATTTGCAAATCAGTAAATTGCCTCTTTTTAACACACTGTTCGAAGAGTTAGAAAGTGCAAATACAAGGAATATGGCTAGGAGTTGCTATTGTGTGCAAGCAGAAGATTGTTACTAACAAATACTGTGCTATGTTTATGGATTATGAAAGAACATTATCCAACTATGTCACAGTTTCAAACGTGTCAACTCTTGGCAATCTACCTATACTGTTTTGTGGTAAGGACACATTATACAGGTGTCCCATAGATGTTGACCGATTGATCTTTCATGGTCATTTCCAATGACAGATGAATGATGTTGAATGTTGTTTTCAACATATGCTATTTGCTGTTCTGTTTGATGAAGAGGTGAGGACAAGCGACACCCCACTGTGCTCCCCACTATAGAAGTGAACATGGGATGTCACTGATCGTTTATCCATCAGTCCGCCATGATGGTTTAAAGAATGGCATAGGGAGACCTGGTGACAATTTAAGGATGTATGTATGAAGCTTAAAGAGGAAGTAAACCCAAAACCAAAAAAAATCCCACTTACCTTTAATCCTGTAGAGCAATCGATCCATCAGGAGGTTTCTTTCATCGTGTCCCACGTCGTCCCAGTATTCGTGTTCGGGGCAGCGCGCCAGGCGTCGCCATCTTCTCCTCTTTTTCCAGGTTCTTCTTCTTACGTCCCCCGATGCAGGTGTGAGATCGAGTGACGTAGATTGTGAAAAAAACTTTTTTCACTTTTAATGAAAGAGCTTCAAGAGCAGCCAAGAGCCTCCCGGGATGCGTGACGTACAGTAGGTATCCCGGGAGGTTCAGCGCCCCCATTCATTCTTGATCGCCTAGGCAGGAATTAAGGGGGCGGTGCTGTGCAGCTGAAAGCGGTGACCCCGAGCCACACTCGGGGTAGCTCGAAACATTAAAAATATAGACTCAAAACATTAATTAAAGAGCTGCATCCTCTTTCTTCTATCTGTCCTCTGGCGAGTGCGCTGATGTTCCCACAGGAGAGTGGAAGGAGCGTGGCGGGAATTGCAAATTATTTTGTATTGGATATATGCTACTGTACAGTTATATTACAGGTTTCAGTATTTTTATGCACCCCCGTTTTTCAGATTTTCGTGTTTTTTTTTGTTTAAAGTTTATTATTAAAAGTATTAAATATTGGACATTTATCTGTGAGTTTTGCCTAAGAATTATAGGCCTACAATGTAAAATAAACTATTATGAAAGACAATGTACCGCTTTTATACATAAAAATGCGGACAGAAATGAACCACCGAGGAGGTTAAATCACCTATGTTCTTCCATGATAGTCTATCTTCCAATCTTGGAAACTTTTATTAAACAGAGTTTCTAACCTTTCCTTATATTTCTTCTAAAACATATAATACAATGAAAAGCATTTAACATCAGTTCTTTATTGCTTTCATGAATGTGTGAGTGTATTTAGACTTTTATTCTTGGTTGGTCAGATATGTTGAATTGATAGGGCCATCTCATGTGATAACTCACCAGTGTCAGGATTGCTAAGAGACCGCTTACCTGTTTCTATAGAGAAATTGCTCCCTTGTTAACTGGGCAAGCTAGTCAGTTTACTGGGTCAGCGATTCCATAGAGGTAAATAGAAAGCTGTTCTAGGTGATTATGCTGCTGGGTGTGTGTCGTATAACATACATCTCACTCTTCAACTAATATACATTATTTTATCCACCCAAATGGTGGTGACAGACCACTAGTCATTTTCTTTGTTATCTTAATATGTGATAAAGTAGATAAGATTATGGTTTCAGAGAGATTATCAGGTGGTTTATCACATAATCTGTTTTTGTACAGCTCATTTGCAGAGATTTTTTTGTTGAATTTACCAGCTGGATTATTAGAGATTAAAAAAAAAGTAGAATCTGATTTTGGCGGGATTAACTATAGCATTGAAAATATTTTTTTCTTTTTGATTTTGATTGGATTTTACATCTATATTATCTTCTTGTTCACTGAAAATAATAGTTTATTGATTGATCAGCCAGTTTAGTGCAATTCATGTGTAAAAGATCTAACTCTTTTATCAAAATTATGGAAATGTTTTATTACATGTCCTATTATTAGGTGTATACACAGTATTATTTAAAAAAAAAAGCTCATGCATAGGGTCACTTTGGGAGTAATCCCACCCTTAAAAGCTCCAACTTTTTCCCCCGTGAGACAGATTCCTTTGGCACATGCAGCATACTGTGGCAAGAATGGGAATGCCCAAGTTGCACCTAACAGTGGTTAAGAGCCTACATTAATAAAAAATACTATGAACACATGATGCAGCAAAATATATTACCAAAATATTTAGGTGCATGTAAAGCTGACAAAGCACAGTGCACAGGGTATAGTGGCCAAGAGTAAAACACATGCCTTAGTGTACAGGGATACGGAGTATGTCATGCACTGAGAGCAGGGGTCAACTGTGTGTAAAATACACACTGTAGAGTTCAGATATTTGTAAAAAACAAAAATGCAGGGGTTAGGAATGTGTAATGTCGAGAGTTCAGGGTTTGTAATTGTAAAGTGCAGGGATAAGGAGTATGTAACATACCCAGTGCTCATGTCAGGTATAAAAGTAACATGCAGCCCAGTAAACAAAGAAGATAAATCAGGAGGAGTACATAACATACATTGTAAAAAGGGTCGGGAGCTGTAATTAATTTACACTGTGAAAGGGTGAGGAGTATAGTAAAATAAACCCCTATAAATCATTGCACCAATTCTAATTAATATACAAACTGCCCCCCTATGAAACAAGCAAACACCCACATATGTACACTTTGCACACCCACACCTACTTTGCACACCACATTTGCACACGTACACACACATTGATTTTCACAGATACACATTGTCATATACATACAGGCTCTCACTTACACCCCCACACAAGCCATCACTTATCTACAACTGCTACAATAGCTGGTTGGCTGTCCTTTTCAGACACATCATTTCCTTGTACTCTGGGCCTCTTTAGAGCTCTGTCAGCGTGGACCCACACCTATTACATTGAAAATGTTCATGGCTGTCACTTATGGAACTCTCTCATCACTCACTTCACCTGCTGGACTCTGACAGATGTTTTTTGGCCGATGTGATATGGCCTACAACACAGTCTAGCAAGGGATACAAGACAAACTTCCTGTACCTGCTTTGTTTAAAGGTGACAGCAGCAGCTGCTGTGTAATAGGTGCAGGTCTACAGGCCAAGCAAATTGTTTAATGGCCTGGGTTGGCCCGTAGGCTGTATGAACGATTACACTGTTTTTTGTAGCCTAGCCTTGGCCAAGACAGTTATTTCTAGGATCTAGGAGCTGGCTCCTAGGAGAGTCCTATAGTCTGACTTTTTTCTGACATATGGTAATAGGTAAATTGTTACTCTAACCCCATAGCATATACATGTATTCCTCTACAAAACAATATGTCACGCTTTATAGATTGCCTTGATAGGTTAGTTAGGCCAGACATTTGTATTGCAGCTTCACTCGTCAAACTTATTCTTACTTATTGTCCCTGTACCACCAAAGCCCAGAGTATAAACTCACCAAGGGATTATTTGTTGAGGCCATGTATAGGCCCGAATCATGGTTGCCTTGTTGACAATATCTCCATAGTTGGTGTAGAGGTAACTAAAAGACTGGTAGATGGTACCAGTAGATGGGCAGGGGAATTTGCAACATAAGCTGTGCACTTTAAAAGCTTTCATAAGTAGGCCATTTGCCTGCATAATTTGAGCTAAAAAAAAGTGAACCTCTTGCCTTTCTCTAAAATATGGGATATATGGGAAGGATGTCAAGATTGCCAAAGTGGTATTTTACAGGTCACCCAGATTTGTGTTTTCCAAAACTACCCCATAAATTTTTGTTTTAAACATAACCTGAAACTATTCACTGTGCAAAAGTCATTTATGTGTAAACACAGAGCATCAACCTTTCACAGAATTCAAAGCTGTTAAACATTCTTTATACAAGATTTTTATGATAAAATAGCCTTTTCTTCCTTTTGACACATTTTCAGCAGTCCTTTAAATCTTCTCTTTAACTACAACGTTATCTGATCCCGCTAAGCTGCAATAAAAAGAGAGAAAAAAATAAAGCTTCAATTTCAGCTTTTGTTAGTAATGTATTTCCCCACTGAATATTTAATTTAACTGCAGCCTGTGTGTGAAGACGCCCTTTGTATTGTACTGGGGGCTTGACACATTAAAGTCATTGCACATACTGAAGATAAGGAATTCCTTTTTCATTTTTTTCTTTAAAGTATATTGGAATTTACTATTTGTACTGAGCATTGTTGTCCTCTCAAGTCAAATACTGTGGAGTTATTTAAAGTTTTCTCCACATTTAATAGCAATTGGACCTATTTTTTGCCCCCTGGCATGTTAGCATGTGCCTAGAATTTTTTTTTTATATTGTTGCCTGTATTGGACTTTAGAGGGTCATTGGAAAAATTTAAAGGAGTTCCAAAAAATTTTCGGTTACTAAATTTACATTTTTTAAACTCCAAAAAAACATAATCTAACAATGAGACACGAGGGCAATTATGTATTCATCTGCTGGCCTCTGTACATAAAAAGACCAGTCTGTAGTTTACATTAAAAATAAAAAGTGGAATAGAGAACTGATGTTGTGATAACCAAGATAGGATTATGGAGTGACACAGCAAAGTAATTTGCTGTGGCTGTTGACAGCCACCATCTCATGGTCACCACCTTCTCCATGCCAGCTTCTGTAGGTCTCTGGCACAGTTTTTCGTTTTGCTATGTTTAGGTGGGACTCATTTTTCTTTAAACCTTGTATAATTGCTTGATTTTCATTATGAACATTCATGATCCAGAGTCTGTACAGCTGTCCCCTGTTGTTGATAGATACTTGCCATGGTGGGTTAATCTGTCAACTCAATTGACTGTTGATATTTTGTGAAAAGGGGGATCTAGTAGGTTGTTTGTCCACCTCCTTCCCCCTGGATAGAAAAGAACAGCAATGTTGCTTAAAACAATCAGTATTGGACCTTGCCCTGAAGAGATTATAACCCAAGATGTGGGAAATTAGCACACAATAGGAGAGGGGATAAGAAAAACTAGTGTTCCATGTGTAACAAATGTTTTTTGGGGACAATTGTTTGACTATAAGAGTACCTTTGCCTAACCAACTTCTTCAGGCTGGTGAGTGCTGTTTGACCAGCAGACCGGCTCTTCAGCATGCTGCAGACACAGGCCATTTTTATATACTGAAGCACAAATTAATAAAACATGTGCCTGAACACATAACAGATAAAATTGCCTTTAATTTTTTGTGCTTCGGGCAGCAATGCTATTTAACTTCCTGGTGCTTCAAATATGGTATCCCCTGATGTAATTCATCATTCCAACCTCTTCATCATCATGGTGTTCTGCTGTGGAGTAAGAGTTAGCAGGGGAACCACATCACTTGTTTTGGGCCATGTTATCTGACACACCTAGTGTTTGATAGCAGTGACCAATGCATTTTAGGAAGGTAAAATTTACCACACTGCACACCTCAAAGGTGTCATAATAAGATGTTTTACAGAGTACTGTAGGTTTATTTATTTATTTTGTACTATGGTGGCTGGGTCACTTTAAGCCTACAATAACTGCATCAGCAACCAGTTTTATTCCCTTCATACAAATTGATAGGAAATGGAATGTGCCCAAGTTCATTTATTCTTTATACTGTTTTGTGCCCATATGAAGAAGTTGAGTTGATGAGAGTCACTGTTACACTAAACCCATTTCATTTTTGCTAATTATTCTTCAGTTGCTGCAGATCAGAAATTGATAGTAGGTTTAAAGGTGGAATGCTACAGTTTGGTCATATTAGAGCACAAGGCATTCTCTTAACACACCCAATTTTTCATGTATGGAAGCAAGCAGCACAAATTCATCCCTTTTTGTATCACAGAACTAAACAGGGAGTCACTTCATGCGGCAGTAATCCATTTGCCTCCATCCTTCGGTTCAGATTTATAATCACATTAGCTTATTTTTTTATACTTGCAGTAATGCACCATTGGAATAAAATTTGTGCATTGCATTAGGTTATGGTTCCTAGATATGTCAAAAGAGAATTATTAATCTGCCTTTCTGTTCTCATTACATGAAAGATCAGTCAGAGGCATTCTGGATATGATGAGAATGCCTGAAAAGTAAAGCTCTTAAGGAAATCCAGAGAAAAGTGGCAGCTTGCTTCTTAGCTATAGAAATTGCTCAAACATAACAAAACTCAATTCATACCATTCAAAATATTTTTAACACTTGTAACTATAGTTTAATTTATGAATTGTCACAGTGGCTGCATTGGTCTTTGTACAGAATTGCTTTTATTTTCAACTAGTCATCCTGACAGTATCACATTTTCTGCCCTAGGGTGCTTGACACTGCTTACTCACTGCACTGTAACTGTAAGAAAAACATCCAACAAACATACTTTAATGAAGCTCCTTTGGGGTACTGCATTTTGATATTATAACATGAATGATTTGGGGATTTCTTTAATAAATAAAGAAATGCCAATCAGAATAGCTAACAATGTGTATGCTAAAAAGAAAGACGTAACCTGCAGCTTATTTGTAAGGGCAGTGTGCTGCATTTTTGGAATCTCAGCAAGTTGCAGATTGCATTGGTTTTTGTTAGCACTTTTACTCCATGCATTATAGAAAAATCATGCATGCTGCTCTTTTGAAAGGCCGAAGCACCTCAGCACATGGTAGTGCATTGCCGTGCATTGCAGCACATTGTGCTACAGTGTGTTGGAAAAGTGGGTTTGCATTAAGAATAAACAACAATCTAGTGCACCAATGCATATCTTGTTTCTTTAAAATGTTCAATTCCACAAAGATGCGTCGGCATTAACAAAACGCACTAGTGGGAACAAACCCCTACTGAGTTCTCCATCTGTCACCCAGCTATCTGTAACAGCCTGCAGCTGTCTCTTTCATGGATTTTTTTCCCCTTTTGATTTACAATCATTAATGCCAGTAGAAGGACCATTAGGAATGTTGTCACATAATTACAATTTCTAATAATAAAGCAAATCTATTTTTTTTATTCATACACTCAAGCTAATTAAAATAGTGTTTGCACAAATGAATTGCATTTTTGTGCAGCTTTTACAGAAGGTACAAGCCCCCCCCCCAGGGAAAACTTTAGATCTTCACTTCCTCCCGAATGAAAATGATAAGTCCCTAACAAAAGCCAGATGACAGGTAGAATTTACTCAACAAACAGTAACCAAAACAGGGGTAACATATTGCCCATTCAGTGTCCTTGCCATGTGTGTAGGTTGCATGAGTGCCGGAAACGTAATAAGCATAGCAGCAGGATTCTTCATAACCTCTTGGCTTTAGCATTGAGGGTTGTACAGCTAAGATCTTAGTATTTCCACCCCTCTCACTTAGTATCTCATTATGCTAATATATTTGCATAAAAGGCAGATAGCACTATTGCAAAGGACAATGTGGCTTTTCCCAGATCTGCTTGCTTATTAAAGCTAATAACAATACATGGTTAATAAAAGGGCAGACAAGAGGGAGGGTGAGGTTTGAGATCCTGTAGTTGAATGAATGTAGGTAGTTGAAACAGAGAACTTCTGACTAAGGCTACGTACACACGTGCAATAATTATCGTTAGAAAACGAACGATTACCGGCCGATCAACGATTATGCACAATTATTTTGAATGATTGTATAGTGCACAATTCTGTACATGTTAAAATGATACGATCGTTCAAATATAATCCACCAATATTGTACAAACATTAGATACGATCGTTTGAACGATGCAGGAAGTAACATTTACAGGAGAAATTGTATCACAGAACAATCCACGATCACTGAACGACCGTACACACAATAGATAGTGTTGCCTAATCAGATCCGCCGGGACGGTCATTTGTTTCCGCGACAGTCCTCGTTCATCGGCGTCGTTGGCCAGTCGTTTGTGCATTTTTTTTTGTTAACGATCATCGGATGATCGGTTGTTAATCGTTCGTTTCCAACGATAATTATTACACGTAGCCTAATGCTGAGCAACAGACTAGGTGAAATAATGTGGATAATAGAAAATATGGATAATGTTAAATTTAACACAGATTTTCATGCACAATTTTCAACTTCAAATTTCATTTGCATTAGAAAAGCTACCTTTAGTTTGCTTCAAAGCAGATCTAAACCCGGCCTACTCACCTGTCACTGGCTTGCTATCCTCCTTCTCTTCTTCCTCTTCTCGAAGATCTTCAGCCATCTTGATTGGTCTTTCTGGGATGAGGAACTCTTTTGTAGGCTTACTCAAGGGAAGCCCAGAAACCCAGAATGGTCAGGCAGGTAAGTCACATCTTTGCAGAAAGGATATTGACTGGCCCTTTCTGCAACAATGACTTGCCTGGTCATACAAGCTTAAAAAAACTTTAGTTCAACTTAAGGTATGAATTGTATTCTGCTAATATTTTGCCTTCTCAAGTTTTTCCTCCCTCCCTTATCAACAAGCTGATGATATTTTACAGTAGGACCTTTTCTTTTTCATTACATTTCTGTGAAATGTAGGAATAACATGGCTGGTAGGAGGGACCAGCAGGGCTCTATACATACCTTCCTAAAAACATAACAGTAGGTTGCCTTATGCAGACCACCCTAGGTGACCCCCGTATGTGATCCTGAACCTCCATACTTAAAAGGGCTAAAATTCAATAAATGAAAGGGGCAGGCAAGGAACAGAAAGGTTGGGAAGGAAAGCGATAGGTGAAGCTAGATATCCACCAGCCAGGAAATGGGAAGTGCTCCATCTTTCTTTAATTTCTAATGCCTAGTGTGAGATGTTCATACTGTGCAGAGAAATCAGAATAAGCAAATTTAGTACAAAAGAGGAGACTGAACAGCTATGCAAGACTGAAGGTAAGGCTGGAGTTCAGCTTTATTAATGGGTCCATCTTCAAAAATGCTTTTAGTTCTATTGTTATATGTGGAATCAACTCTGTTATATCACCCTTTAGAGCCCCCTATTGTTCTTTTTATAGCATACAATTATAACAACATTGTCACCTAATTCACAATGATCAGGATAATGCACATTTTATTGTAGCCTCTATTAGAAAGCATTCTTGTGATTGATTAGAGGCTGGTAAACATTTAGCATATGCTAAATTTAGTCTGGTATTTTAAATAGAGTTTATTTTTTCTTGTGCTATAATTAGCAAAAAGGCATATTTTAAGCACTACTGTCTCCTACAACATGATTTAAACATGGTTTGTGTTATTGTGAAATGGAAATCATTGTTAATCATAGCTATTTAGGCCTATGTAGCATGAACATCATGTAATTACCTCTACAGGGTCTCGCCTTTGAGAATTCTTATTCCTCTAGAACTGACTTGAACGCTGTGGGGTTTATCGGACAGCCAAATGGCATACGTCTCTTCCCCAGGGGCCACAGAGCATCATCTTTGCCTGTTGCTGAATATCCACATGTATCAGAACACATTTAATAAAGTGTTCAAGATAAAGTGGATTGTGCCAGCTGCTGAAACCTTTTGATATAAGTAACCTACAAAAACACTTAGACCTGTATTGACCTGCTGGTGCTTTTCTAGTCTAGTTTTCTAGCTTTTCTAGTTACTAAAAGACCCAGCATTCATTTGGCCTGATTTAATTAGGCTCCCCTAGACCAGAGAGGATACACTATAATGAGAGAATCTGAGTATTCCAGCAAACCTGGAAAAGATTTGGTCCAGGACTAAAAATATTTGCTAAATAATATCTAATAATTTTAAGAAATTCCTTCCAGATTGGTGGGATCACCCAGGTTCTCCCATGATAGTCTATATCAGTGTTTCTAATTCACGGTTCCTTGAAACCCTAGGGTCTTTTTAGAGGTAGCTAGGGGTTCCTTGAGCAATGAGTAGTTTGTGACTCTCAAGTCAGTTTAACTGACACCAATGGCAGATTTACCCCTGGCCAGCAATGTAAGAGGCATTCTTCCCACTGACCACCACACTAATGTACTGTGAGCTGAGGATAAAGTAATTGTAGCAGAGGTTCCCTAAAGACCTGAAAATTATTTTAAGGTGTTTCCCCTATAAATAAAAGGTTAACGATAGAAGATAGAAGACTGTTCTTCAGTGGAGGTTGATTGCTTCCTAATAATTTTCTTCTGTAAATCCCCAATCTGTTGCCATCCTCTGGGTAATTTGTATTACATGAATGTTATGAGCATATTGTTAATTTAAAATAAAAATTAATATAATCAACATCCAAATGTATAATATACCTAGGAGCAATCATAATTATATACACATGGTGTGCTGGTTGATCATACTTTCATACTTTTTTTTTCATTGCATAGAGCAGCCTGTCTGGACTGTCAGGACTGTCAAAGACAAATGCCCCACATCGTGGGATAAAATTACCTCAAATCACTTCTATTTCCAAACCTTGACTATTACTGCTGAGCTAAAGGTATCATCAGTGAAGACCATGGGCCTGATTTATTAAAGCTCTCCAAGGCTGGAGAGGATTGACTTTCATGACTAAATCTGGGTGATCTAGCAAACCTGGAATGGATTTCTTAAAGTCATTTGCTATTTGTTAGTAAATGCTTTCAATCCTGGACCAGATCAATTCTAAGTTTTTTTTTGGATCAAGCGGGTTCATTTATAAAAGTGTATCCTCTCCAGCCTTGGGGACCTTTACTAAATCTAAATGACAAAAATGATCTGTAGATCTTTGAACAAGTTTACTTGCAAGGTGTTCATAGTTAAAGATAAGGTTCCTGTAAAATTTTCCAGGTTTAATGGTTGGAGCTCCTTTGACAGAAAGTGCCAACAGTACCCTCAGGTCCCTCAGGAAGTAATGATTGAATAGTCTGTGTGTACGTATAGATAGCATACATAGGAAGGAAGAATTTTTCAGCAACTCAGCTTTTAAATGTGGTGGCGCTACATGGCCAAAGTCACCATCAAATAAAGACCCCCCTATATGTCTGCAAAATGTTCTTTAAAAAGGAGTTTATTTCTATCAGCAGATATGGTCGTTCTGTTATTCTAAATAAGCACAGGAAATTAATTATCAGGATTTTAGAAAGGAGCATTTACTGGTACAAGGAAATGGGCATTTATAGGGTCAAGCAAGCCATAGGGCAGAGATTTATGGTGTAGGTTGGAGATAATTGTAATCATTTATGACAGCAAGTTATGTGTGGCATTAATATTGGAAAGTGTTTGCTAATCCAAGCCTGAGCATGGCAATGCCCTTTGGACTGGTTCATTTTTGACACCTCGTGTAGCCTTTTTCCTACAGTGTATTTAAATTATGCTGGGAGCCTGAGTCAGGGAGAATACTAAGCATTTTTAAATGCAAAGCATGACCTTTCCTGTAAAGGTCAAAATTATATGCCACCCTTTTCTGCCTACTAAGCTTTTCATGGTAAGCGGTGAGGCCAATCACCAAACCAGAGAATCTAAAGAAAGGTTTGAGAAGCAGTGGGACAGGACAGGCTAGACATCTCTAGCTTGAAGAGGTTAGCATTTGCATATAATTACATTTTCTTTTTATCTTTGGATCCACCAATCATTTGGCCAGGCTGATTTGACTGAAACTAACCCCTCCCTGTGCATTTTTCCACCTAAATTACAATAATTTAGTTCATGACAGTTTAGTAATTTAGTTTGATTTGATTATTCTCCAATTAGATAATAACTACATAAAATTTATTGACAGAAGTTAAAATTCAGAACCTTTTTCAAATGTTCATAGACTTTTTCCTCACTGTAAATGGACCTGTTTTTTTCCTTTCTTGGTATTATTTTCAAATTACAGGCCATCTGGCTCTGTTGAGTCATCAGGATGGGAACAATCATTTTCTTTTAATCATCATAATAGACACAGCCAAAATATGTGGTGTAAAAACTGTCTGTAATGGTTTTATATTTAACTTTTCTTTTGGGCCAAAAATGGTTCTCTGGTACCTTTGAAGGTGCAGCAGAAGTTTGTCAAGGAGCCCAGGACTACAAGGCAAATGGGAGGAGATAAAGGAATTTCAATTTGGCCTTCTCACCTGCAAGTGGTGAACCCGGAAGTACTGAACACTATGCTATTGAGATACCCTTAAAACATACTTCCTGCTCATGCATTTGGATCACACCTTATTCTCTCAGTACAACACTTTCATTAACTGTACATTAGCAGGACATTACCTTACATGCCTGATTATACCTACAAAAAAATCTGTGCTTTGCACATGCAGGGATAAACATGCATTTCTCAGATGTATGTGTACCCGTAAAACTGAAATTTCACATATTTATTGTATGGCTATTTTTTATTTGGCTCCCATATAGGACATTATCAATCATTACATTTGCTGGGCCAGCTCAGCCCAGCATGACAAAAGTATCCCTCTGCTCTCGAAAAATCTGAATTCAACTGGTTACGCTGATAAGTAATTCTTGGAATCAGTTACATGAGCCTTTATTTAATGAAGTTGTCTGTTCTATTTTGAGACATCTGTAGTAGATATTGTAACCAATTATTGGAAGATAATTTCAAAAGGAGGACATGGGACCGCAGCACTTACCTTTTACTGACCCAAGATTGCCTTTGCAGCTACTGTAAGGCCTGATAGCAGCTACTGTAAGGTTAGCAGCATCTGAGCAATGTTTATACTGTACAATATTTAGGCCAATATGCATCAATGAAAAAGTTGGTTATTTGGGTTCTAATATAGTAAGAAGTGTCAGGCTAGGTTTAAAGCTAACTTCAAGGTGATTTCCTCAATTTCACCTGGAAAAAGGGCCTGGATAAAGGGCCTGGATAAAGCGTTGAGTAATTGCGGTGCTTCAAATTTGCAACTTATTTGGGATCCTGACCCGTAGTGTCTTGGAAGGAATTAGTTGGGCTAGACACACACTAGTGTTCAGTGTGCATTCGCTGCTGTTGTCCTTTACCTGTCGAGCTGTGTATTCTACACTTATACATACAGTGTTGGATGTTTGCTTTCCTAATAACCTGTCCAGACACTCTATCGAAAGCCATGAATGAATTATATTATTCAATTTGCACATGTACTTTTCTTCTCTGAAGAAGTAGAATTGTTTTGCTGTGAAACACATTAAAAATTGATATCTGGTCATTTGAAACAATTTTATTTCATGGTTCGTAAAATAGGGTGTCACAGTGATCACAAGCAGGGTGGTGGCCCTTCCGTTTCTATTGCTAAACATTTATATCTAAGTATACGTAAACCCAAATATAAAATTTTCAAATAAGTGTGTTTTTTTTTCAAAATGTTTCAATTTAGAATTTTGATTAAACAGATGGTAATGTTAGGTGTAGCCAACAATAGCTTTATGTATTCAACCCCATGGCAAATTACTATATAAAATTTTACTACCGACTCACTTTAAACATCATTTATAGGCAGGACCTTGGCAGGTATTAAAAAAAAAGCTTGTTGGAAATTAAGTTTCTGATGGAATTGACTATTGAGCAGCAGATGCAAGGGCAACAGTTTAGTATGGGGCCATTATTTAGCACTTTGAGGGTTATTGAAAGGTTGGTTTACCTTGTTTTGTTGAGTGGGTGAAGATGCTTTTAAAAGAAGCAGTAGATGGATATAAACAAGAAGTGTTTAACTGTGTGGGTAGCATGCCTTTTTAGAATACAAATCAATACAAAGTACTCCTATATTATGGTTGAGTCATTTATCAACTTGCGTATCTGTTTGTTGCACATAGTCCTTCTACTGAAAAGGTTTAGGGAATGATTTAATGAGGTAATACGCTTTGTGCTTGGTAATGTTAAGGTACTGAGCAATGTACAGAATGCATCACTTCCAAGTCTAGCAAGAGGGCCCCAAGTGCTTTTGCTGTAAGTCACCTTATTCTGGGTGCTGTACCCTGCATGTTTACAGCTTATTCATCTTCATAGTTCAATGTGGGCATCATCCAACACACTTCATGTGGGCTCAATCATTAACTTTTGCCTTATGACGGCTTCATTGCACAGCAGGGATTCTTGGTACATCTGTACTGAGGGCTGGCTAATGAAAGAGATGTGACTGCCTAATGTCCAGGAAAAAAGGGGAATGACCCAGATAGCCCTAAAGACTGAAAGGTTTATAGTATCTATATTAAAATTGTGAAGAAGTGGCAGGGTCTTTAGGAAAGTGTAGAGGCCTGGGGGTATTCACAAAAAAAAACTATATTTTTGCTTTATAGGGGCAATATAATACAAATTCTATATAGATGGTAGAAGGTAGAATTCCCTACTGGCTTTGTATACGTCTTGGTGACAGTGTTAAAGATTTATTGACTATCCATGTGCCATTGTAGGAGGTTTCCATTGAATTGTTCAAAGTTTCAGATTACAGAAAGAAAATGTAAACTCTTGACTTCAAAAAGAAAGATTGAGTCTTTATTAATGAAGTAGAAAAGTTGAAAGTGCTGAGGTCTTACCATTAAAGTCCATCAAAAATCTGTGAAGTCAGTTCAATCTGCCAGCAACTACCTACAAAAAAATGTCATTGTTGTTTGGAGTAATTCTTTAAAGCAAACCTTGTACCTGCTTTAAAATGTTCCCTTTAGTAATGTTAGTGTTGTAATACTTTTTAGAAATACTGAGTTACTTCCTCAACCCACTTTCCCTCAGTTCAGTTAATGATGGCCCCACCACCAACCTTCGACTGCCAAAAAAAGCAGCATATTGATGATCCCTGCTGGGGCAATCTCTGTGTTAAAGGGGAACTTGGCTTGTTATTATACCTTTAAAAAGGGTATTCATTTATTTCTAGTTATTTTGGGCTCTAGCTCTGCTTTGAAAAATGCATTTGTTTATGGCACATAGTGCACTAGCAAACAAAATTCTCTTTAAGGTAAAAATAATAAAAGCATATCTATCCAATAGATTCACATGTTAATGTTGTCTACAGGACATAATGTAATTTAGTTGCTATGGACAGTAAAATTATTAATTTTAACCACAATTTTGCCTAATTGATTTGTGTTTCTGTAGCATCCATGTTTACCACACTTGAAGCATGGTTTTCATATGAACTTTTGATTGCCGTCTGTTTTTGCCTGTGTCAGTCATAGGGACATGTGGCCTGGGTTGTCACAAAGACGTTTTTTGCCAATAAATGGATACTTAAAACTGTCCCCCATATAGGTAAATGTAATTATAATAGTTTAACTATATTAAAGGAAAACAGCACAGCACACTTTTTAATTTAGAATCCTAAACTGTGGGCTAAATAATGAAGAAAACTACATACCTAGAAATACATCATGGACACAAATGTATATTTACTTTTCCTGTAGTATGTTTGCTCTTTGAAAAGTCTTGTAAGATGATCAACCCCAACTGCTGATACCTATCAGCTGTGCTCCACTACCTTTGCATTGATCTGCTCTGCACCTCTTCTCAGGGTTTCAGTGCTCAGGGCAATTGCCGGACCAAACAATGTTATATAAAAACTAAAGTAAATTCCAATATCATCCAACGCACACCTTACAAAGAGTTCAAACTTCCAGTTTCAACAGAAGCAACAGGGAAAATTATCCCCAGGTGTGGGATTCTTACAGGAGAACCTGGCATTCAAACTAATTGATATTTAACCAAATATTCTGCCAGCAGTTACTGATATCTGCCAAAAAAATCTTCTAAATTCTCAGTAGAAATGTCTTTTTCCTGTCTGGCAAGACAGATGAATAAGAGAATGAGATGAAACAGGACAGATGCATGTGGGGTTTGCTTTGTTGATTGACAATTCTGCGTTGACCTTATCCTTCCTACAGCACTTCTTATTAAAAAAAGCAGAACTTCAAAACATAAAGCAGGTGGGAATTTCAAGTAAAGTTTGCTGAAAATCAATGCAAACCATGTAGTTAATTGTCTTACTTTAAAACCAGATTCTTGGTTCCGCCATTGCTTTTGGCATTCTGACTGTGTCCTTTGCCAGGTTTATGTTTTGCTTTAGATTACAGTTGCCTGCCATTTCTTTGATATCATCTATTTACTACGTTCATCTTATCTTTTTCCCGTTTTCTTAATGTTTTATGAAAACTGGATTTTAGATATACTACCAGAGGCAATGTAATGTAATAAATATAGCACACTTCATTGTCCAGAGAGCATAATTTCTGAATGTAATTAAAGAGAGTGTCGTAACTGCTGAAAATATGATTATATCATTATGTATTGCACACCATTTCATTAGATGAGTAAGGGTAACTATCTCTGTTTTTCTTGAGAGAAATCTTTTAGAAAAAACATTGAAAGTTAACCTAAACCCAGCTGATGCATTCCATCACAAGGCACGGCCATCTTTCTTCCCTTCTTCCTCCTACAGACGATCTTCTGCCATCTTGATTGGCCGTGCTGGGATGACATAACTCCCGCACAGGTGCATGGAAGTTCATTCAAACCCAGTACACACAAGGGGAGCTGGGATTTCCCAGCTAGCAAAGCTTTGACAGGGGGTCAGAATAATTGCAATAATTGTCCTGCCTGATAGTGAAAACTTCAAAGTAGAACTTTAGTTCCACTTTAACATACTCATGTGGGGGGGTTGTATAATTTCAGATTTTGCTTCTCATTCTAAAAACATACATGCAAGAACAATAGTTATAGTTTGTTGGCCTCCCTGGCTGTTTTTAGGTAACTCTACCCAAAACTGCTTGTTTAGTTTTTGCTATACTGAAGACTTAACTCAATGGACAACGTTCTATATCACTTTATTACTCCATTGGGGTGATTTGTACCTGAGTTCCTTGTACTGCACACCTGCTGAGGACATTATCATGGGTTTTACATTCTCTCTGCTGTATTTTATATGAATAGGAATGCAACACAAGAAGGCAAGAACACCCAAAACTCCCAGGTGGATAAGAACAGAGTCAGGAATTATGAAAGGGAGATCCAAGTATCAAGATGTTTCAAATGTCATGGGCTAATTTAGCTCATGACTATCACAAACAGGTCAAAAATCTGCTAAAAGCAGACCCAACCAGGGTATGCTGAAGCATATGGCGCAGGAATACCTTAAAAAGGCCTATTTCCAGAGTCTAGGTGCAACAAATAATATTATTATTATTATTATTATTAATAAACAGGATTTTTATAGCGCCAACATATTGCCTAGTACTGTATATTAAATTGGAGTTACAAATACAGACAGTGACACAGGAGGAGAGGACCCTGCCCCGAAGAGCTTACAATCAAGAAGGTGCAATCTTCAACTTTTACCAGGGCATCCATCAAAGAGTTTTGGACTTTACTGATGAGTACACCAGATTGGGGTCCTTAGACTCACAATTGCAGATGAAAAGTTGATCTCAAATTTGGGGACAGAGGTGAAGTAAGGTACAGAGACAACCGTTAATCTGGGATTGGAGGAAGGACAAAAGGTCAGGGCAGACTGGAAACTATTACTGTTCAAGAACAAACAGCATAAGCAGGAAATGCAGGGGCCATAGAAACTCTTGGCTCTCAGGGTCACTAAAGGACAGGGTCACAGAAATATGGATGGGGTTTCTAAAACACCGGGTACTGGAATACAAGGGAACCAGGAGCACAAGCATTTCAAGTGCAAATATCAGTAAGTGGGGCTTAGGTGTAATATACTAAATGATACACTGAGTAAGAAAAGAGAAGAAGCGACATGTGTGGCAACCACATTTCGCATACAACGAAAACATCACCTTTTCTAAATTGCCCCTTTAATTATCTGGACCAGTTGGAAAGTGGATTCCCATTGTAATTATTTAATGTCCATGTATAAACTAGTTCATCCAGCGAAATGACATAAAATACTTATAATTTCATACTTTGTGGCTTGGAGGTGTTATGCATGATGTGTAAAATACTTAACCTAATAGTTACTTCTGTGATATAAAGATAGTTTGGAGTTGGCAATTTTTGTATTTTTTTGGTCCTAGACTACTTTAATGTTTAGTTGTTTAAAGTAGAATTCCAGCCTTGATTGTGCTGAATTAGAATCTGGAAAAAAAATCTCTATTGTTCTACTTGCCATGACTGTCCCAGGATCATTTTTTAAATAACATTAGAATAGCTAAGGGAACTTAGGTAATCATGGAAGCCATAAGTGTACCCATACATATATTTGTTGTCTTTGTTTCATGTTTTAGGAAATGTTAAATTAAATGATAATAAATTGACCTTAATATTGTTTTCCATATCCTGAACACCCCACAGTCCTAGCTGAATTGCTTCATTGTCAGCTTGGTTCTGTTCATTGAAATATGCTTTTTAACTCTTAAAGATTACTATAATTGCCAGCAGCCAGCAAAGCATTATTTATTTGTAAATCTCCCCTACATATAATTTCATTGAAACGTGGATTAAGAGGAAATCCTACTGGTATAATTAGCATATACACTACGCCAGCAGTGCAAGATCAATTTAGGAATTAGTTAAGCTTGTAGAAGCAATCGTTTCAAGAAAAGAATTGTGAAGAAGAAATTGTGAATTGAAAAACCTTTTAAAGACAGATTTACATCTACAGGAGCTATTCACTAAAATATTTTATGGTTTTTATTTTTTTTGTAGAGGTAATGTTTTTAAGTAATGTAAATGTGCCCGATATTTATATATATACCCAGTATTTACCCAGACTGGAGGTAATGACTGAACTGTAAAATATGTCTGGTACTTATGTGATTTACAAATCAGTATAATAATTAGGGGTTAATCAACACAGCTTAAATAAAGTTTTTTGTCCATATGTGGGACCAATATGTGTTTTTTTTTACATTCAGTTTGCTGAATATATCATTGAGATAAGCGCGAGGGTATGACATATGTGAGATATGACACTATCAGATGTGATATGTTTTTTTTAATTTTGTATGACTCTACATTATTTTAGATATGTTTTCTTAGAAATTGTAGTCTGTGTGAAAAATAAAGACAAGTCAGCCTTAAACTGTATGTCTAAAAAAAAATAGAAAAGAGGAAGAATAAGAATCCTTCTCAGGTTTTGTAATTCTATTTATGGCCTCTAATTGAAGGGAGCTTGTCCTATTTATTTGCACAGTGTCAACCAGCCCACCGAACAGAAAGTGAGAAAAATGAAGCTTTTCATATTTATCTGTGTTGCTGCTTATGGGGCAAAACCAAACCACCAGTGGAGAAAATTTTAGGGGAACAGCAGCAACACAGCAAAACATATATCTTACTATGGGATTCCTTGGCAAAGGCTGAGCACTGCTTAGGCTACATGTAAACATAATTTGATTTTGTCTAGCCCTGCCGATACAAGTTGGATTGGAAAATAGATATACCATGACCTTTCACAATATACTGTACTTTGGTCAACAGAACAATTTAGATAATTTTTTTAACAATCACTATTTTTGTCCGCTCATTGGGTGTGATTTATTAAAGCTCTCCAGAACTGGAGAAGATTACCTATTGTGGGAGAATCTGGGGGATCCAGGAAACCTGGAACAGATTTCTTGAAAAATTACATTATTTGACAAATGCTTTCAATCCTGAACCCAATCCATTCTAGGTTTGCTGGTTCAACCAGGTTCTCCCGTGATCTTCACTATGTTCTCTAGTCTTGAAGAGCTTTAATAAATCAGCCCTGTTGCATGCTCAATACCCAATTCCAAAGTTGAGAACGATCTTCAATATTTTTGGTATATATATATATATATATATATATATATATATATATATATATATTTATTTACAACCCCACTTTTTGGTGCCAGTTTTTTGCTATATTAAGAACAATCTCTGTTTTTTTGTTTTTACACATGTATAGCTAAATATCTAATTATATGCTAAGATGACATACGTCATATGAACAAGATCTAGAATAAATATTTTGAGTATAACTAAACTTGCAACCTAAACCGGCATTGGACCAAGAAGATGTGGGGCAATGTTAGGATATGTAGTAAGTGCTACTTGCCATTTTTTTTATAAACAGTGGATGTTTGCTCAAGAAAAAAATAAGTCTGAGGTTAAGCTTCAAAAATTGAAGGGATCACTATGGAGGATTTTGGATATTTCTATAGGATCCTTTTTGTTTTAAACATATGTCCATTTGATGTAGCTGATTCTATTATGCTGTTCACATCAATAACAACTTTTGTTAATGATTATCTGTCATTAATCATTCATGATCATGTTAGACATTCTGTTTGTTAATTACCTTTTCATTTTATCTATTACTTAGGAATTGTTTTCATAAGGAAAAAAACTATTAAAAGTGTGTTTAATCTCTATCAGATAACAAAACGTATTTTTCTGTCTGCGGCAAGCCTATGGTTACAGTTTGACTTTATGCTTTGGAAAGACCAGTACTGGTTGGACAGAGGGTGAACAGCAATCCTTAACATTATATAAGTACATAAACAACACATTTAATAAACATGTATACAACATGTATACAGAGCTATTGTAGACCAACTTGCCTAATTATTGGACGTTGCCTGAATGTGTTGAACGCATTGCACTAAGGATATTTAATTATTTCCAAAGTGTCTTGGTCAGAATAGCTGGGGGATTTATTTGGTTCATTCAAGCATGTTGCTAGAGCTGGTTTTCCATTAAACATTTCTCTCTGCATCTTAAAGCATTGCTGACAGTCATTTACATAGCAAATTGTTGCTTTACCATTAAATCATGCAAAAACATTTACCCAAGAGAGCTATCTTTAAAGGGCAGTTTTTTAGCTGCACTAAGTACAATAGAAAACAAATTATTATTTTCATATTTTTATTTTACATTTCTTTTTTTGGGGTATTGATCTCTTGTCCCATCATATATATGTATGTGAATAACAACAACAATCATTCAAATTATTATTTTTAATTAGTAGGGATATGTCAATAAGTATGGATCACTATTATAATTTTTAGATTAAAGGACATGTAAGTTGTCACAACCTTACAGGAACAATAGCTGATTTATCTGGAGTATATATAGAAAGCTGCACATTTGGGACATGATTTTAAATGCTAAACATACATTCTGAATAGTTTTTTTGTAGCATGCACCTCTAAGCAAACATACATTTCACTTTGAAGGTCTAATAAATCTTTAGGTTGTTTTAGCACAGGTGTCATCTTGCTTTAAGGCACATTGCATTGAAGCAGCCCATTAGGTACCTTGATAAAACTGCCAGTCAAAATAAATGGCACCACAGTGCACTACAGTCCACGTGAACATATGCTGTAATCAGCATATATGCAGAGCATGCTTGCCAATCAGACCACATAATTACCCCTGGAAAGGTGCCCTCCAGGACGTTTCATGATTGTGTCCTCAGAAGACCCTAACTTCGCTATTGGCTCCATGGTTGACCTCTGATAATAGGGTATAACTCTTGTTCCTGCACACAGAGCCAATCCCTACGCTACACTGCTTATGTGCCGTAACATTGTAGCGCTAAAACAAAAAGCCACCAGGAGCCAGGGCTTTATTTTTATTTTTTTATTTTGGGGGGGGGACATTGCAGGTCTCTTTTGTTAAATATCTACCTGCTGGTGACTTTTTGTTTTTTTGAGTTAATATCCACTTTAGGGACTAACTTTAAGCTTCAGTGTATAAAAGAGTTAACATTTTCCCACTGGGGTCTGTAATACCATGAAGTAGAAGTTCCCTCAATTACTGACCTTGCCCTGTCTCTCCTATCTTTGTGATAACCATACAAGAATGAGGGGTGCTGGTTTATTGTCTGTGTTTTGTGTATATAAATTTTCCATCCCTTTCTCTTCTAAAATCATTTGCAGGTAGGACTTTATTGGGAGTGATAGTGAAAAAGTGTGTATAGACTGTGAAAGAACTCAGGTTCACATTTATGCAGCAACAATAGTGTTCTGTTTTAGATTTTGATCTGTAGATATACTGTGCTGCAGTATATTGCACCACAAATAAATTGGAAAGGTGCACTGGGGTTCTATTAAAAATGTGCAACTGTTACTTGCATTATTGTGTTTTGAGGGAATAAGTGCAGTGCCCTACCACCTATCTGTTAATATGAACCTGGGCTGAAATATTTGGTTTTTGGTTGAAAATTGTTTTCAATGAATGTAAAAAAATTGTTTTGGAAGTCAATTAAGCTAAGTAATTGAAAAATTATTTAAATTCACAAGAAGAAAATAGAAATGGCTGATCAGGGTATTATTAACTATCAGTCATGACATGTCATGGATAGAAAGTTTTTTTTACCATTTCAATTTAATTTAATAAAGTCCAACTCAACTCTCTTGTATGACAGTCTAAAGAAGTCTCAAATCCATTAATCATATGATCCATATGCCCAGACACTGCAGATCTTAGTAGGAGGGTCCCAGCAATAGAGGCAATGCTGTCCATTCAATATTTGGAAGGCAGAACTGGAAGTGGCTGTTTGCTGAATGACGTTCCACAGGTTTGTGAATTGTCAGTGACAAGTCTGTAGTGCAGATGCAGTAATATTTATGAACTACAGCAAATATTCAACTTTAGTTATAGGATTTTTAGAGCCTCATAGGATAATTTTCCACGTATTCAATTATCTGAACTAGCGAAATAGTAATTTATCAGCCCCCCTACATGTCTTGAGTACATGTTGAGTGCAACCACATATTTAGAGGTTGCCAGACACATAATATATGGACTGACACTGGTGATTAGCTGACCACTTACCTGGAAGGTTTTGCAATTTTATTTACAATGGTGGGGTGAATGCAGCAAAAGAAGTTGCATGTAGGGATTGAGGCTCCATGGCCTATCTAGACATGCTGCATTGTTCACACTTTTTATTTAATAAGTAGATTCCACAGAATGGTGTTCATTGAAAACAGAAACTGAACAAAATATTCCACAGCTGGCCTTTCACTGGCATTAATGTACTTTTCATTTCATCCGTAACCACCTTCCCTAAGGCTCTTTCCCATCTTCCATACTGTGAGATCCATGAGACAGAGAACAGCCTTCCTGATCTTAAACTGACATTTGAACTGCTCTTTCCAATCTATTTGAGTCCTCTAATGTAAATGAAACAATGGAATTATAATGTTTTTTGGATTTCAGAAATTGAATAAAATAAACCTGATTAAATAAAATCTCAAGCCTGGGCAATCCAAACTAAGCATAACCTAAATCTGCATGAACACAGTGCTGATATTTGAATTTTCAAGCGTCAATATACAGTAATTATAGAAAGCTGTTGTCAATCTCAGAAAATGTGGCTTTGCCTGGGCAGAAATGATGCTATTAGGCAGGGGAAATGATTTCCTCAGTTTCCTTTTCTCAAATTGTCAGACTTCAGCAATATAACTGTATGGCTAAGTTCAGACTGGCAGTGAAATTGCATCTAGCCCCCCTCAGCTCATTGAGAATAAATGGCATCAATGAGCGATTCAGTACCGCCTGTTGTAAATTGTGCAAATGGACTTTAAGGATCATTGTAGTGGTGCAAGTGGCCTAGCTGGGGGCTGCACAAAACAAAACCTGGTTCAGCGTATGAATTCTGGAACTTTGTAAGACCTAACCATGGAATTGAATGCTCCTGGCATCTAAAAACACTGCATCAGTACACACAAACTTACTACAGTGGGTGACACACAACCTAAAAAACAGTGATCCTGGACTACCATATCTGGACCATGGGACACAACTCTTCTCAAGACTCTTGTCCCTTGTTTTGTAACATCTACCTTCATATATTAACAAGATCAGAATGCTGTGACATTCAGCACCATTCTTTCCAAGGTCCAATATGGTCTAATCAGGTCCTGTGGAAGGGACTTATCTTTCCTTAACCCATCTGCTCCACTATTTGTAGCCTTAAGAGTTACACTCAATGGAATCCTACCTTTATTTTCATGCTTCATAGGCTTCAATTTGCACACATAAAACCCCTACTCACGATGGGGCTTCTTAGCAATATAGAAGAAGGTGCAAATCACTGTTGTAGAAACAACCATTACTGCTTGGTGTTTGATTCCCACAAACAAGCTATAAACCGCTCAGTGGCAGTGCTAATGGAACCCACTAAGGCAGTAATTTCGACCTGCCATTTACAAATATATATTCCACAACAACCAATCAGTATGCCTCAATAGAACATAGGCTTTACTGCAAATGTGTGTTGCATCATCTCTAGGGAGCAAGAGAACTGAAGAAGCCTTGTAGGCTCTGTACTAATCAAATATATTGAAACATAATAGGATTTAACCAGACTAGAATCTTGTGTGCTTTCCAAGGAAAAATGTAATAATTCAGCAGTAGCCTTACTGTATGGCCTACGTAGGGCCCGTCTTCGCTGCATAATCTAAGCAAAGGGGCTCCTATTTGCATAAACGCCCAACTGATTTGTCATTTGCTAATTATGTGCTACAGTGATTTGGAAAAAAGGACGGTGATAGGGTAGATAACAAAGCCCCTGGCCAAATGTTAATACACTGCTACTATGCAGCAGTCTGTGAAATCCCTTCCACTAGTACACTGAGAAGAAAGGCCAGTATTTATCATATAGAATCAAAGAATGAATATGCACATTGTAGAGTATAGTGATTCAAAGCCTTCATTTCAGTAACACTATGGCGCTTTTTTTTTTATAAAGGTTGGATGAATCTAGACACAATGGGCCTGATTTATTAAAGCTCTTCAGTGCTGGAGAGGATACTCTTTCATAAGTTAAGCTGGTTGATCCAGTAAACCTGAAATAAATCTGGTCCTGGATTCAAAACATTTGCTAGCAATTAGCAAATTACTTTTAAGAAATCCATTCCAGGCTTGCTGGATCACCCAGCTTCACTTATGAAAGTGTATCCTCTCCAGCCTTGAAGAGTTTTAATAAATTAGGCCCAGTAGCTTACATTCTCTGCACATTCATCTTCAGATTTCCAGGTGTGGGGTGTGCGTAATGTTATTGTGCAGCAGATGAATGAAGTATTTGTTGCTTTATAATAATCAGTAATGTTATAGAAATCAAAAACAAAGATTTTTGTTTTAGCTATTTGCAATCTTTTTCAAGAACTCCTTTTTATATACATAAATTATTTTGTAACACCCACAGGGACTAAGTAGTACAACAAATGTCAAAAGAAACTGCAGCCCACTGAATAAACACTGAGCTGTATAACATAATACAACACATATGTATGAAGACAAACATATATACCAAAGCAAATCCTTTGCACATGTTTTCTTAGTAGTCATAATAATACAGGACTTTCTGTATTTATTGAGTGGTATATGGGAGAGAGAAATCAAGCTTCATAGTGAAGCTCAATAATCAATGAAAACTATTTAAAGAAGTATATGGTGAAAGATGAAGAAGCATATATCCCCATCTAATTTTCTATTGTCATAAGAAAGAGAATTCGTAAAACAAAAGCAAAAGGAAAGCTCACTTGACTCTGGAAACCTAAAATTTAAGCACACTGACTAAAGTGTGATGTGAAAAAGAAATTCCTAAACTTTACAACACCTCCAGCAAACAGAAGGATGAACCAGCACAGCTTAAAACCCAGGTGTCCCATACCACTGAGATTCTAGTTTTTACCCTGCTTTTTGGATACTTCTACAGATTGATAAATTATAAAGGCAGAAAAAGATTCCCGCTTTTGGCTCTGGAGAAAAAGTAATCCCCAACCCTGCTTACCATGTATCAAAGAGGGCTTATGATGGTTTCCTAATCAAAAGTTGACAATTTTTTGACAGTGTACATCTGGTTGGGCTTGATGTGTCACACAGTATCTCAAAAGAAGTTTAAGGGCAGAAAAAAAATTGGAGGTAAAGAAGCTATAAAGTGTGAAAGCTGAAGGGTCCATCAGAAATCAAAGCCATAAGGACCATCCATTCAACATAAGATCATTGGGGTAATCAACAAGATTGGTGGAGAAAATGTTTAGCCCTGAGCAGAAGACCAAAACAGAGGACACCAAAGTAAGGATGATCTAAACTAGGAGAGAAAAGAGAGTTGTCCAAAAGAAAAACGTGTGGGGAGGGTAACATTTTTAGTGGTAATGTCTCCTGACAGACCAAACTCATAGGAATTCCTTTTATCCCTTTATCCAATCTTGATGATAACACAGTGAGCTTGGTTGACAATATACCTAATATTTATCCTGAATAGTAATGTCACAATGTTTAGTGCATTGCCATTGGGTATTGCATTGAGCTATCTACTGTCTCTTTGTACTTACTTGGTAACTATCTTGGGTTTTCTAGTGCAAACATTTGCAAACTCAGAACATCAGAGATCAGAGCAATGGCTAAAGTACACACCTATTAGGTAAGTAGATTTGTATGCTAGGTATATATTCCCTTGACTTTCCAATAAATGTCAATGGCTCTTTGACTTATGAGAAGTAGCTTGCAAGCAGATGCTATGTCACTTGGTTGTAATGTATTCACTTTGGCTAAACTGTCTTACAGCAGGGATTTTTTACTGACAGCGGAGAAGATGAGAGCAGGGAAGATGGTAAAACAATGTTAAATGTAAAAATTTTATTTTAAAAGTCATTTTCAAAATCTCTAAATCTGACACCTTTACTTAAATATTACCTGCTCATCCTGCCATTACCCTGTTACACTAAGACTCTAAGCAGCCATTTATAAACACAGCATGCAGTTATGCTGCACAATGGATCATGCAGCTATCACTGGAATGCATTTAGACAGGATTTGCAAAAACACTTCATATAATCAGAAAGCTGTATGGTATTTACCCAATAAAGAGCTGGAAAAGTACTTAGAAACAATAACATTTGTAAAAAGTTATTTTTTCTCATTATTCAAAACAGATGAATCAACCAAAGTATTCTATTTTAGGCCCCCTTGAGTAAAGCTTCAATATAAAAACAAAAAATATTAAGGTTTTGTTGGAGGAATTTATGCGTCAACGAATTTGTTTTGCTATCTAATAATAATGTTGAGTTTGCTTTAGAAATAAAACAATTATTTTCCCCAGGGCCATTGCACTTTTTTTAATAACATTATTCTTTCATTACAAACAAGCCATGCAAAAAGCACTACATGAGGTTGGGCCATTGAGAACAATCGTCAACCTACCCAGAGTATTCAGCAAGGAAAAGGATCAGGACATTAATGTCTATTTCTGGACTTTCTTTCTATGGTAGTAAACAAGCCTAGCTAGTAAAGAGTGTGCCGGCCCTGTCAGGCTAGGCATTGCTTCATTTTCCATTACTTGCTGCAGGGTTGGAATGGATGATACTTATTTCTTAAAGTACTTAACCTTAAAGCTTTAAACTAAACAGACATGAGCTGATCCAAGTCTCTTAAGTATGATCAGTAGTGTCACCTGTTATAATGAAGTGATGTTAGGAGGGGGTTCGCCTACACACCACATCAGAACTGACAGTTCGGGCAGCCCCCTCAGCATTTGGTTCTTGAAATGAAAATTGCAATGACAAATCACTCAATGTGACTTTCTGTACTATGGCAACCCAGGGTGAAATAGAAAGAGAGCTGGATATAATGACCAAGTAGCATGAGACATCGCTGTAATACGGCTTTATCATCAATGTTGATGGCATAATAAAGAATTGCTCTTAAATATTTTATGTCAGGTAGACAATTTTAGAGGTGGATCTGCTAATTCAAGGATATTGGACTGAATATACTGCGAATGACATTGGCAATGTATTTCTTTGTAGTTGCAGTAAGAGATTTTTTAGATGAAAAAAAAATTCCATCAAACTTTTCCTGTAACTGTTCACATTATTAGAGAATCTATTATTTTTTATGCTATTTCTGTTAAAACTTTCAATTTATAAAACACCTGCAGGGTCGTACGATGATGGTAATCTTTATATTTGTGCACTGCACTTCGCTTTGCTTTGGATGCTAAAGCAAGAAAACTGCAATTGAAATGAATGGGCATTATCTTTGTGGGACACCAAAAACTCCATAGTAATCTTCTGGCTTGTAGTTAATGGCCATAAAACCTTTTGTAAATGACCCCTTTTTTCATGGTGAATTAAACAGGGAGCTTGCGTTTTTCTTCACCTTGCAGGACGGTACAAGAGGAAATGGGAACTGAACTGAGTAGGAAATTTACATTATTTCTCTGGGCTCCCATTAATAGAACAATGTGCTGTCAGTCTAAAGCAGAATTTTTCAACCAAGGTTACCTACAGAGGTTCCCATGGGTTTCATCAACAATAAACTAGAATTGTGCATAGAGACAATAGGTCTGGTTTATTAAAGCTCACCAAGACTGCAGAGGATATACTTTCATCAGTGAAGCTGGGGGATTCAGCAAACCTGGAATGGATCTGGTCCAAGATTCAAAACATTTGCTAACAAATAGCAAAATAATTTTAAGAAAGCCATTAGAGGATCACCCAGCTTCACAGATGAAAGTGTATCTTCTCCAGCCTTTGAGAGCTTTATTAAATCAGGCCCAAAACCTCAATCCATCCCCACCTGCATTCATTTTTTTAAAAATCATTCTACCCCATCCCACCCAAACCTCAGGAATGGATTCAAAATGGGAATCGGAGGATACTCTTCCCTGTGCACATTTCTAAAGAGAACTGTAGTTTAATACCTTTTGCTACCGAAGTGCTGGTGTAGCACTGTCATTTGTATACCCTTTCTCTCCTTGGCCAAGCACTGTCTCCTTATAGAATACAATGCATTCTGTGATTGGTCAGGAGAGAAGGTGCATTACTGAATGGGAGCTACAACTCTCATTGTTGGAGTGTTGAAAGTATAGCAGAGCTGAATTGTTTGCCTGTACTAATTTACGGATGTTTCTAGTACTCCGAAAACCGAAGCACACCAATGGAGACATCAGGAGGGACATAAAAGGATGAAATGATTTTTTATATTAAAACTATTCTTAGATTTTCTTTTAACTGGTGGAGGACAATATACACATTTTAGTGATTTTAAAGTCAAAACAAAATGTCTTTAGTTTTCTTATTGAATGGGAAAAGAACAGAGCATCTGTTGGGTTTTTTGCTGCTGTCTCGGTCTTCTGCTTTCTCCCACTGTCTTGGAAACAAGGGAAATCTGACATTAGTTTCTTTATTAATCTCTAAAAAAACATGTTTGGGCTGGACATAAAGTGACATTAACATAGTCAATCATTCTCAATAGGATCCCTTGTCAATATTTTTTCAGTTATTGTTATCTGACTATACCCTAGACCAGTGATTTTCAACCACTGTTCCGTGGCACACTAGTGTGCCGTGAGAGATCTTCAGGTGTACTGTGGGAAATTATCCAATTACCATTGTCGAGTGCCTGTGCTGTAGTGACTGGCAGAGTAATGTAATACTCTTCCATGTCAGTGGGTGGCAGTAGGTAGCTCAAGCGCCTTGTTTATTTTTAGAGGCGAGAATTAGCTACAAAGTGTAATTTTGTAACACTTTTGATTTGTGGTGTGCCGCAGGATTTTTTTAATGTAAAAAATGTGCCGTGGCTCAAAAATGGTTGAAAAACACTGCCCTAGACCATAATGTCCCTCTCCAGCCATATGCTTGTGTTACATTGCATCATTCATTCCTTACAACAAGGTACCGTAGCAGTAAATAAATGAGTAACTGGCAGATGTTGAAAGCTGTATCTAATAGATATAGTTAGTAAAGCATCCATTTATAGCTCAGGTTCTCACCAGTCTTTTGTGTCTTCTATATACAATGCATTCTAAAAAAGTACATCATCACCCACACTCCATTACAGTTCATGCTTTAATCTTCCACCTGGCAATATAGATTACATATGTTCTGCATTTGCATTTTGCAAAATAGCACTGGGCAAACTTGACGTGACTGTTTTGACTCAAAGGTCTGTGCGTATTTGTTAAGCATGGTGTGATTGTACAATTTTTGTTTCCAGACATTAAGTTACTGAGCAGTGAGGTCTGTTAACATATGCATGAAGGCAACTGCTGCAGGGCCTAGCAACCTGTGATTCTGTGTAGCAGCAATGGAAATGCTATGTGGAGCACACACTGCTCCAGATCTGCCTTTCATGCTATAAAAAACATTTATAACACACTTGAATACAAGTAACCAAACATAATGTGCATTGACATAATAATCAATGTACACTTAAATATATCCCCTGTTAATATTAATATTGTATTCATTAAAGTGTATGTAAACTCAAAATGTACTTGTAAGTCAGTATATCTGGCATTGTGTAATTAAATTTGGCATACTGGCTTACTGTACTGCACCTGGGAGAGTTAACAACTGGTAAGTGGTAGGCTTTTTCGGGAATTTGCAGGCAGTTGCAAAAACCCAGCAAAATGGTTCCTTTTTTCAGCATTGGCAAATGGCACCAATTCAAGTCTATAAAGGTGGTTGGAGGGGGCTGCAAACTGCACCTTGATGTTATACGTAGTATCCAAAATACATGCAAGAATGTCAACACCCTCTACTGCCTCTCAAATAAAGGCTAAACAATGGTGAAACAGCTCAAACTCTCATGCAAAAACTGTTAGGGATGAATTTAACTCAACTAGCTATCATACATTGGAGAACTTGGAATGGATGTCAAACTGAACAGCAAGTCATAGAGCTGTCATCGTGTAACTGATGTTGCTAAATTTGGTCTTGGCTGCTGTTATTTAAAGAAACACTGATCACAAAGGTGTTAGAAAATCATTTTGGCTAACTTGTACCAAAGTTTTTTTGCTGGAGATCTACCCAGTGACAGCACAGTGTATGTGGCCATATATTACGTGCACAGTATTTTATTAGATCAGACATTAGATTTAAATAAAACATCCAATCTATTCAAATTAGGGCATTTTTGGTTGATATGTGATGGGACATTGATCAGGGATGCTTGTTCTTATATGTTAGTTTGACATTCAGTCAAACAAACATTAACTAATGTTACCTTCCATTTTCTATACCAGCACAGCTCTGCAGGTTATTATTTTATACAGTCAGGGTGCTCTTTTTGGCTAATAGTCATTAGGGAGCACTCCCGGCAATGTATGTGGTTGTAGATAGTTGTAAGGTGGTAATGCCATCACCTAGTTCATGTCTGCCCTTCACCACTACCTAGCAATTTTGTTGCAGCATTGCCAGCCTGCTGTCCTCCTTCGGTTCAACATTGGGTTGCATATCTGATATCTTGATAGTTCATCTTCCAGCTATACGGTAGCAGTCTGGCAATGCTGTGAATTGCAAGGTATGGAGTTGTCAGGCTACAACAGGATTTGCCACAGATTAACAATTTTGCAACTGTGACATAGGTTAGGACACACTATAACACACCCAGGGGAGCTTAAATTTGTCACCCTTATTCACCTGTTTTAAATCTTCTTGTAAGACTGCAAACAAAGTTGTTGCAGTGCAATACCATACATGCCTTGAAACGAGTTGCAGTAAGGCAGACCATTAATTTTGAATGTGCAACTTCACAACATAGGTTTTATTGGACCATTTTATTAACCCCGCACATAGATAGCTCACATTTGTGCTCTGTGGTGTACTAAAACACACATGTATTGTTGTGCATTGCTTAGATGCTTTGAGTTGATATTCAATGACACTTTTTTTTGCATTCATACCTCACTGCAAAAACAACACTGTGTAAAGTCTTGCAAGTACTGCTGGTGCAGCACACTTACTATGTGACAACCCTTTTCTTCTGTAGGAATGTGCTTGCTTTCCATGTGATAGGGTAGCGTGCTGTGTCAAGGCTGATATGGTGCCTATTGTAGCTCATTTGCCTGGAAAACAGACTTGTGCTACTTTTTGGAGTGCACAGTATCACAACCCAATGGAGTGCATTGCCATATGAAGCAGTACATTGCACTGGAAAAGGTTCTTGGAGGTGCTGTTAAGTAGCACTGCATTGCTACTTTGCATGATATGTTCATAAGTGTTATCACATGCATTCCTGCAATATATAAAAGGGAATTGGACCGTATGGTTTGTCCCAACCTCTGACACTCCCATCTTTGTTTCATTCCAATGTTGATAGACTATTGTTTGATTCAAGCTAGCTTTGCCATACTATTCAATAGGAATGCAAAACCAACCTGGTGCTGGTCAAATGCAGATCAGAGGTAAACTGCAGAATATATGCACCTGTTATTAATTTTTAAATAAGCTCAGATGCTTGTCAAACTGATCTGTTAACTCATGCCCTTGGATAGCTGTATCTACAGGCAAATGTAGAGAATAATTTTGAAAAGTGACCTTGCCACTATAGAAAATAAAGAAAGACATATCTGCAATATAAGGCATTGCATGGTCACCTTTGCTGCTTCCCACCAAACTCCAATGCTAAGAAATCTTCTGCTAAAGGATGTGAATTTTTTGGGTGCCCTGCAGCTCTCACTCTGACCTCCACATTAAGACTTTAGGGGGATCAAGGAGAGCATCACTCTTTCCCTTCATCAGAAGATTTCTCAAGATCAAAGCAGCATTGGGTGACATGGATAGACAAACATATACAGTCTAATTTTCCAAGTATTTTTTGTATGTACTTTGTCTATACCAACAGGGTAACTTTAGGAAAGGCACATGCAATTTATATTCTAAACTCTATCAATACATCATACAGTTATCAGAATACACTTTTTGTGATTGTGGTCCTTTAAATAACTACATGGGTAGTGAAATTGCAATAGTTTTTTGTAAACTGTAAAGTAGATGAAAAACAAAATAATTAGAGAATGTACCAGAGGCTAAAATGATGAACATTGTGATGAAGTTCACAAATATGAATTAGTCTAAAACATTTCTGCATTAAATTAGATGCAAATTACAGGCTGCATCCAGCGTTACCATATTTTTATTGCTTCAGAGCTGCATAAAGCATAGAACATTAAAATTATTTTTTTTACTGTTCTGGACTTTATATTATGATTCATTATGTATCATGCAATGTAGAATATACATGTGTTTATACAGAGCTGCTGAAGTGTTTAAATTTTAGGTTAAGTGTTAGATAAACAGACAAAATATTACAAAATAGTTCAGTCCAACACAATATGTATGTTTAAACCATCCTTTCTCAAGGTTTTTAACATGGGAAACCACTGAAATAACTTTCACGTCTTAAGAGAACCCCTGATTTAATTACTATATCCACAGCAGCACATTAGTGTGGTGGAAAAGTGGGAAGAATTTCACCCTTACAGATAGCCGAAAAGGTAATTGTTGTCACTTATACTAATATAACTTATATATATAACCGGAGAGGCACAAGTTGCTCATGAACCCCCTCTCATGCAACCTCTGAAGGACCATGCGAGGTAAAAAAAAATCAAGCCAATAAAATGGTTTGTATTTTTGTCTATGTATTTTTGAGATTTATACAGATCTGCTACACAGCACAGTCAGGGGCAGGCATCTCTAATGGCCATTTAATCCTTTTTTGTATATGTTTTTTTTAGCTTATTTAGGTAATTATGAGTCTTTTATTTCTTCCATTGTTTCAGAATTCCATTATGAAAGGAGCCAAGCAGTAAATTTAAAAGGTGCAGGATGAAAAGATGGCGCAGGCACGGCTTGTACCACCAGGACCCGACAGCTTCCGCTATTTTACCAGGGAATCCCTTGACGCTATCGAGAAACGCATTGCAGAGGAGAAAGCAAAGAAACCCAAACAAGAGCACCAAAATGACGACGACGAAAATGGACCCAAGCCAAGCAGTGACTTGGAAGCTGGCAAAAGCCTGCCATTTATATATGGCGATATACCGCCTGGAATGGTGTCAGAGCCACTGGAGGACCTAGACCCATATTATATGAATCAGAAAGTAAGTTCTGCCTAAACATTACTAGTACAGTTACTTGACATTAGGATTCACTTCCAAGGTAAATCATTAAGATTGTGTCTTTTATTGCAATGAAATAACATGAAAATGTGTAATTTTATCTACTGAAATTGAGAACTCCCAAAAAGATCCTGCCATGTCCTGATTAAATGTAACACTGGTACATACAAAAACACTGTTTTCCTCCATGGGCCAAAAATGTATTACTCTTAAGATTTAGAGGCAGAAATTAAATATCTTTATTCAGGCTGCCCTCTACTTTTAGTGCCTTGACCCCATACTAGTTGTGAATGAAAGAGCTTAGGTTATATGCTGGAGAACTGCTCCATAACATTAATTATTATCCAGTATTTATATTACACAGCGCTTTACAAAGTCCATAGTTATGTCACTAGCTGTCCCTCAAAGGGGCTCACAATCTAATGTCCCTACCATCGTCATATGTCATTACCAGAGTCTAAAGTAATTTTGGGGGAAGCCAATTAACGTAACAGCATTTTTTTGCAATGTGGGAGGAAACTGGAGTACCCAGAGGAAACCCACGCAAACGGGAGAACCTGTAGTCCTGGCTGAGATTCGAACCTAGGACCCAGCACTGCAAAGGCCAGAATGCTAACCTGTAAGCCTTGCAGATTGGAAAATGCTTTCCTACACACAATGGTGTAGGTAATTCTGTCATTGTTCAGAGGGGGAAATAATGCAATGGGATTTATGAAACAAAATCTTGTTCTGGTGGAAGTGTCTCTTTAAAGACCAACTATATCCAAAACCTAACATAGCACATTTTTAAAGCAGTTAAAAACTCTAACCACACATGCTGCAGTTTGTTTTTACAATTCACAGAAAATATCTTAGCTGTGCCAATAACCCATAGTATGGAGGCTTACCAATCCAAGTCAAATAGTTGGGCATAACCTTCAGTACATAATATCTGGTAAATCTAAGAAAATTGTATAGCCAGTTTGTAAAGTGAGTGGCCAATTTAAGAACTCCTTCTTACCAGACTGAAAATGATTGAATATTGAAAATCGAATATGCATGAATGCACAATGGCACGTGTTTTTGAAATTGATATGCATTATTTTTTTTATTATTAATTATTAAAAAAACAAGAAATGTGTATACTTGTTCTTATAGGCATAGTGACTTATAGGAATTTTAGAACGTATAGGATCACCTGAATAGCCAAAAGACTGGGTTTTTTTTTACAAACGCGGTCAGCATTGGCAGCTTCCATATTTTCTTTTACTGCAGTTTGGTTAGAATTTGTCTTGAACAAATGAGTTTAAGGAAGGAACAGCAGATTTTACCTTTGCTCTGTATATGTTTGTATATGTATGTATTTTACAATAGTATTTTTATAAAAGGAGTCACCTTGTTGTAAAAAAAAAATGTTTAGAGGAAAGGGACCATGTCCTTACATTGCAGCAGCTGACCATACTCTGTGTATTAAGTGTATTCTGATATTCCAAAAACACTAAAAGGAAACAACTCCATTGTTAAAACCAGGCGCATCTGTGTTAGGGGAGTACAAGATATAAATGTACAGTATGTATCGTGTGTCCTTTATTTTATTCAGTAAGATATTATGCCAGTTCCTAAAGTAGAACTACACTAAACTAATAAAAAGCTTCAACTAGGCAGTTTCATTATTGCAGAGGGGAATGGCGATTAGGTGCAACAGCCAATAGCAAGCAATCAAAATCCATCTTGGTATTTGTGATTGGTTATTTTGGGTTACTTTATGCATTAGCTCATGAAAATACAAACACTTTATTGAATGAGGAGTGGTGCGTATAGTCACAGACACAGAATCATCCACTGTCATAATTTGTGTTCATATATTTGTGCACTGTGCCAGAATCCCTTAGTGTCATTCCAAGTTCACATCTGAAATGTAAATTTGGCTGGTGTGGCAGACTTTTCTCAAATATTTAAAGGACTGAGTTGGAGTTACTTTAAAACTATTCTGTGCAGGATAAATCGTTGTCCTCTATAAACAAATCATGCTCCAAAAGAAGATCAATAAAATTGTTAGGTAAGTGGGCAGTAACGCGTATAGTGCTTTCTTAAAGAGTGGCAAAATAATCTTTACTATCCAATATGTTTCTAGTTGTGTTGGAACCTTAGATATTTCTGTGTGCTATGTTTCTACCTACCACCCACAATGCACAGTAGAGGCAGTGGAAGGGACCACAGCATGCATAAGGGAACTCAAACGGAAGTGTGTTAGAAGAGGAATTACTGGAACCCACTATAGCTCTGGCTGGGAGCAATACATTACTTACTACATTATAAAGGATTTTAACTATGGCCTCCCATTAAAAAAAATATGTGTTGCTGCACTTTTTATGCAGGCATTTTTAGTTATAGTTTTCCCACAAACAATGTTGCCCCTGCCAGTGCAATACATATATTACAGCTTCTTGAGATGTTGTGGCTCCTGAATTTAAAGCAGCCTTATCACTTTCATGTAAATTGTGTGTTGAACTACAGTGTCATAAAAAGATAAGATAAAATGTGGCTACCATCATTGTCACTGATTATTCCTTAAATTGTAGCTTGGTTTTCAGTACATGGCTTCACCAAGTCCCAACTGCTTTCTGGATTAACATTATCATCATACAAAGAGAGAAATAGAAAAGGCAAAAAGGCCTACTCGTTTTTCTATTTCTCTTGTATCATTATATTAGGCATGGCAATATTCCAACATTAAACATTTTTTACTACCTTTAATATGAAAAATAACCTCTCCTGACTATCTTAATTTTAACATTAACATCATTAACAGCCTCTATTGCTGGAGTTAGGAAAAGTACAACATTTTTGGTGTCTTTATGAGGTTTTTACATCAAATAATTTCTTGTTTGGTACTTCAAACTGTTATATATGAGCCATTGGTTATACGTCAAAGATTACCTGTATTTATAACTTTGTTTAATATAAAGCAACACCAAGCACACTATATGTTATAAATGTTTGTTATTGTATTGTTACTTTTAATGTTCTCTTGTTTCTTTCTTGCAGACTTTTATAGTATTGAATAGAGGGAAGGCAATCTTCCGCTTCAGTGCCACGTCTGCCTTGTATATTTTAACCCCCTTCAACCCTGTTAGAAAAATAGCTATTAAGGTTTTGGTACATTCATATCCTTTAACAAAACCAATAATACATGGTGGAATTCTGCTTTTTTTCTCAACAAATGTTTGATATAAAACTGCTTGATAATCTATAAAATGCATTACCTCCAGTATTACATAGGAAAGGACTGTTTTTTAAAGAAAAAAATGAAAACTGCTGACCATATAAAAATGCTAATTTGTTTGATTGTCTCTGACTATAGCCATTTTGGAGTCAATGGTTCACAGAAAGTAGGCCAATGACTAAGGTCAGGGCTATTTATCTAAATACTGGTTCTAAGTCAGTGGCTAAGAGTATTAAAGCTGGAGAGAACCACTATGGCAGCCTTTAGGTATCTGCCTTGAAATGCTTCCTTTAAATACCTTATTCCGTATAGGGTTCCCCCAGGATTCTGTTTGCATGCACATGCATGATATGCACCTAAAAGCTCCTATTGTATTTTAAGGATTATCTCCTTTACACAATTTTGTGCACACATCGCTGCCTCACTAGAAGACCAGTTTTCAAAGTTTGCAAATTTGGGGCTGGATGTGTTTCCACCCCACCTTCTGACTACTTACTGTTCATCACCCTACAGCAGGGGTGTCAAACTCTGGCCCACAGGCCAAATCTGGCCCCCAAGGTCCTTTTTTTTGTCCCCCCAAAGAATTCTAAAACTAACCTACATCTGGCCCGCCCGCCCGCGTTACCACCTCACATCATCATTTTCAATACATGCAATACATAGACATTATTCCTGTACACCCATCATGTGACACAAAGCCTAGGCAATAATCACATGGTGCCTGACTACCAGGGGCATTGTGTTTGTTTTAATCCGTTAGAGACTGCATAGTGTAATAATTTGTGTCAGACAAACTTGTGATGTGAGAGGATGAATAACACACAGCCTGCATAGATAGATGGAAATTAGGCTTTTCAACCCTAAAGTGTGTGTAGAAGTTTTTTTTTGTTAGTTATGGATGAAGTAGTAAACTTCCTCAATTTTTTCAATAAATTTAAAGTTTAGCCCCCAACTTGGTCTAAGTTTTTAATTTCAGCTCTCTGTGTATTGGAGTTTGACACCCCTGCTCTACAGGGAAGGTTCTGTCTGTACTGTCTTATTCAGGAAGTCTACAAAAACAAAAGTAACCCTATCCTATAGGCTTAGAGCATCTAACATGTCACCTTGACATCAGTGCAGCTCTATGTGATGGGGTAATGCTACTGGAATGCCCATTTCCTGCCAAATGTCTGGAATTCAGGAAATATAGTAAAATATTTATGGCTTGTTCAAACCATATTTCATATCGCAATATGCATTATAAGATTGTTTATTAGAAAACATGATAGCACACTATAGATTTGCATTAACCTTCAGTACAGTGTACATCGGTACATAAATGTGTATTAATGTTATGTTGCCTTGTCCAGAGAAGAAAAAGGTGAAAAAACTATTATGTTCATGAATTGAGGTGCACTAACAGTCCTTTTGCAATATTGGGTTGCCTAACACAGTGTACCTCAATGCACAAAAGATGAATAAAATCAACAGTGTGATTGGGATGGGGGTGCATTCTCGTTCTGTATGCAGATCCTAACATGGCTTTAGCAACTGCTAAAACGGCGATTCCAACATGCAGATATTTCATGTCCATGGCTAGCTTTGGTATTGGGGCCCAAAGATATATACTTCCTATTAATTTTGATTTCCAACATATGCAACAGTAATTCTGAATCATCTACAAGTGTGGATTTGATTCACTCTATAACTTTACATTCTACCTGGAAGGAAAGAGTCATAGCCCTATGAAGTGACAATTCTGCTCTCCATATAAGAAAGATTTACAAGCTGCGGCACACATCATGCCAAGAATCTGACACAGCTGGTTATATAAACACTGACATATTCCATTGTGATGATACTTAGCCTTTTTGCAGTAATTTATTATAATGCAGTATGAATTGAAAGAGGAGATAGATTTCTTTTTCTTTGTGATGTTTGAATCCATCACCCTTCATAAGGGATGTATCACCCTCTGGGTCTGAAGAGGAATGATGTCACAGATAATGTGGTTTATGCTTTTTATAATGGCAGAGATGAGCCATCCTGGATCATTCATCCATTGTGCAGCACTTTTCTATTAATGACATCAAAGTTGTTTTATTTCCTAACACTTGTAGAATTATAGCTTTTCATTAATATCAATTATCAACAATATTAAAGTGATCAAAAAGATTAAAGTAATAGTTAGTAGGTGAACAACCGTCTGGGTATTTGTATATCTAGCAGGAAATTCCAAGCTCCGTCTGCCTTCTACCACAGTGTTACTTATCCAGGGTTCCTCCAGAGGTTGCTAGGGGCTCCTTGAGCAATGGGCAGTTTGTTCCTTTCAGGTCTATTTAAGTAATACCAAAGATCATTTTGGCCATGTGTAAGGGTGGCAGCCCTCCCACTGGCTAGCAATGTAAAAGGAATTCTTCCTGGTGACCATACACTATTGTACTATGAGCTGTGGATATGTTAATTATAGTAGGGCTTGCCTGAAGACCTGAAAGATATTTCACAAGGTGTCAAAAAGGTTGAGAAACAGTACTCTACGACTGTCACATGGGGGTCTCCTTGGGGCCAAATGTATACCTCTTGTACCCTCTATACCACCTTTCTTAAAATACTTTGACTAATACAATGCACACCAACCGAAATAGCAACATTCTTCATTTTCAAAAACAAAGCACATTGCCAAAGTAGAAACAAAGCCCTAATGATTCTAAATTTTGTTACGGCAAGAATACATAGACACATATTTAAAAATGGACTTATAAAACTCAATTCTGATTAAAAAAGCTGTGAACATATTGTTACAGTTTCAGTGATCAGACTGTATAAATAGCAAGTTCTTATGTCACTGTACTGGCTGTACAAATATACCTCACAGGAAGTGCTACAAAGTGTTAAAATAATAGTGCCAGTGAACTATGTGTGATATTTGTAGGTTACAACCCAAAAAAAAATGGCAAATTTACTTACTTACTTGTTTCATACTAATGCCTAATGCTGTGCATGTATGTTTATATATATATATATATATATATATATGTATTCATACATATATAGTGTATATGTTTCAGGTAAAGGTGCAAAACTGTTGTCACTGTCTGCAAAATAAGGAATGAATGTCGTTTAAATACCATACGGTGTAAATTAGTTTTCACAACCTAGTTATGGTTTTACATTTATCAACATGATCTCTATATCTGTCATAAAGTAAAATAGGAAAAAAATAGTTTTTTTATCACTAAGGTGCAAAAACGTAATAGGCTTCCATGGAGCCCTCACTGCTGTCTAGCTGAAAAGCAGCCATAATATTCCCAAAAAAGAGCTGCTGTTGATTCCTCATAACACACTCAGTTAAATATATGTATGTTATCTAAACATTATTTTTAAATGCAAATAAAATCAAGAAGGCTCATTTCATCTAATTATTTTTATTAAAGGCTAACCAGCCAAATGATTTGTAAATAGCTGATTTACACATCAGTCTCTTATATACAAAGCTACTTGGTATTTAAAGTGGACCTATCACCAAATATATATTTATATGTGTTAGGTGCATGCATTCTAAGTAATTGCCCTGATTTATTAAAGATGGAGAGAATACAGTTTCATCAATGAAGCTGGGTGATCCAGCAAACCTGGAATGGATCTGGTCCAGGATTCAAAACATTTGCTAGCAAAAAGCAAATGACTTTGAAGAAATTCATTCCAGGTTTGCTGGATCACCCAGCTTCAGTGATGAAAGTGTATCCTCTCCAGATTGGAGAGCTTTAATAAATCACGCCCTATATGTAGGTGTGACACATACAGGTATTTATTAACTCCTACAGAGATTATAGAATGTCTACTGACATGGACAAGGTCAGATCCATCTTTTGTGTTTGATACAGATGCACCTTTGCTGCAGCCTATCATCTTGTGACCTTCAGTCCCTGTGTTTTCTATTTTGGCCTCTACTTGAATAAGGGAGCCAACCTTCAGCCCCAACTAACTGGCAGACTTGGATACTCATTCCTTGTGTTAAACTTAGGAACTGATTACAAATACCCATAAGCTATAAGACATCCAATACCCCAGCCCTTCTTCTACGTTAGCAAAACAAAAGAAACAACCAACCTTTCCATAGTCTCTTAAAAACATGAAAAAAAGTTTGGGCTTTACATACGTGTAGAATGCATGACTGCAAATTTGTATTGAACTGGCATGGTTTAAATCCCCCAAGCTGACTTGGGGCCCTTGTGACGACCCTTGTTGGCGCTGACGAGAGTGCAGGGTCCTCGCGCACACTTGGCACTTCCCTATGTCAACCCCTGTCCCTATGGCTATTAGTTACTAATGTTTCTAAAGGATGATATTTTATCAAGAGGAGTACACACACATATATACATATGCACGTCTAATAAAAAGTAGCCTAAACCTCTACTTGCTGGTTTAAATAGAGAATACTAAAACATAATTATGCAACACAAGGAAAAAAAAGTTTTCTAAATATCTTTTGTCTATATTATAATAAGCAATGTATGTACAAAATTACTATAGCCTAATTATGCTGATTACATTAACTACTGTTTCTCTTTCCTTTATGTGACATGACTTTTACTGAAAAATATAAAGTGATGTATGCACATTGCAAGTTGTTTTTTTTCCTGTGTTTTTCCTTAACAATGACTCACATTATTCAGCATGCTCATTATGTTCACTATTTTGACCAACTGCGTGTTCATGACCATGAGTAATCCCCCAGAATGGACAAAGAATGTAGAGTAAGTATTTCTTTATGTCTTGTAGTTAAAATTGTAGTCATTCAGTAAACTGTATAATTTAGGTAAGTTTGGTTTTAGATAGTAAAGAAAGCTCAGGGTGCTCCAATACACAAATAGAGGGATTTGGGAATTTTTAAAAAGATTCAGTCTTTGCTTTCAGCCATGTTCAGTAGATCACACATATTTTAAAATCACTGTACTGTGAAGTCATTTTCTACATTTTTATTGGATAGAACAGTGATAGTTTAGCAAACCCGTCCACTTTTATTGCCTGAGGTTTACTATACCACAACAATCTTTATACAGTGAAAATGTTTTTGAAGGCTCAAAAACAACCAACACGTTGTATTTTATTTACAAAAAGTTAATATATATATATATATATATATATACAACATTAATGTAAAAGATTTATTTTTCTGTATAAAATGTTTACAGTGTTAGTAATCTACCCTGTAGAACACTGTAGGACAAAGACTTATTTTTCTTTGCAATAAAGGAAGTGGAAAATCCCTTGTGGATTCTGTTTATTTTAGTGTAGGTGTAGCATACATATAAGTGATAAATATATACACACACACACAACTCTGAGGTAAAGGATTTATTTCTTCTTAGGTTTATTCTTCAGTGTGTCTAACCTACCTCATGGAACATTGTAGGAGAAAGACTTATTTTTCTTAACAATATAGAGAGTTGAAAATCCCTTGTGGATTCTATTTATATTAGTTAAAGTGCTATTGGACATTTCAATTCCATTGCTCACTGTCATTCTTGAATAGATGCTGGAAGAGAAAGCAGAGGAAATGATTTAGTAAAGTTTGTTGCCCTTCAAAGCTTTTTCAAAGCCAAGTGGTGCAGGGAGGGGTGGGAAATGCATTAAACTACCAATTTAAATGACACATTGGACTTTGACTGTCTTCTGTAGAAGCAGATTTCTGGTAGCACTAACTACCAGCGAAGAGCGAGAGCGGTGGGGAGTTTATTTTTATAAGCTTTGTTTTTTGTCTTGTCACGCAGCATTAAAAAGAAACTGCCAATAATAAAAATAGTCTGAGCTAAAGCTAAAACGATATATATATAGTTTCTTTCAGATATACTTATAATTATAAATACACTTATAATTATAAGTCAGTTATACATTTCTCCCTATGTTTAAGTGTGTTAGAATTGAACAGAGTCAGTCAAAAATCAGTGTTTAGTTTTGGGCAATTTAATTGATCAGAGAACATGCTCTGTTGCAGTAAAAGGCACATTTCACATATCATAAAATAGTATATCTTATTAATGGTGGCCATACCCTGGTCTGTTGGTGGTTGAACAGATAAACAATCAATATCACCCTGATAACAATCATTTAGTTGGCATAGGTGCTATGTACCCATCAACCAGCCATTCCACTTTACCCTGCCCGGTCTGACGGGTTAATGTAAATCAATAGGAAGTGCTCTTACCAAACATCAGCCAATATGAACACTTCCTCACTGTTCATATTAATACCAGACAGAATGATGGTACATGTTACAAGTTAGGTTGAAAAAACCTATCAAGTTCAACCTAGGTAAATCAACATACTAGAACCCAGCATATTCCAGATAAAACCAAATATGTACAGTTGATCCAGGGGAAGGCAAAAAAACTCCTATAAAATGATGTTGTTTTTGTAAACATTGGCATTCCCATTGGCTCATTGGTTAGGGAGTGCTCTCTGATCATTTAAATTAGGATCGGATGGGGGAGGGGGTGTATATCAATATCCTTACATTCTAAAAAGATGTACTTTGGAGTCAAAAAATTAGCTTTTTGTAATGGCCAATATGATATTCTATTACAGCCACTTGGTACAAAAGGACATGGTAGAGCTAATTACCATTTTGTTTTTATGGTTACAGTAGCATTAGATTGTATTGATACAAAAAGCTTAATATTCCATAAAACATTTCATAAACAGTATATATATCTCAACAGTAAGTCTATTATATCATTTTTTATTAAATGTGTTTAAAGTTACTGTTAATAATGGCCTGTGTCGTCCCTTCTTGCAGATACACATTCACTGGAATCTATACATTCGAGTCTCTGATAAAAATTCTTGCAAGAGGTTTTTGTCTAGAAAAGTTTACTTTCCTGAGAGACCCATGGAACTGGCTGGATTTCAGTGTAATTGTTATGGCGTAAGTATCAGATTTTTTTTACTTTTATGTCAAATGAATAGAGCCTCTCTGAAGAGCTGACTAGGAAAAAGCAAAACCAAGCATAAACCAGAGACCATCATGAATTGCAACCTATAGGCTGCTCACACGCACAATGCACAAGACATGATGGCACTAAGACATCTGACAAACAAAAAAATGTACAAGAAGTAAGGGCCCTATGTGTATCCACAGGAGGAGAAACTTGTGCAGAAAAGGTTGGTCAAATTATTCTATTCACAGAAGCTTTATTAGATCAGCATAGCGTTTTCCAATCTGTTTCAGGTTTTATTCAGAGCTATAGTAAATATAATTTATATATTATCAGAACCATATATAAAAATCAACAAAAGAATTGATACATATGAAGAGTTTTTGTAATTTATTTATACATATACATATATCCTTGTATATGTTACAAATTAGCAGAGTGAAAGTCATATCTCTCAAATGCAAAGTTGCTGTCAATATGCTCAAAATCATATTATGTTTCCTTTTAGTTTATTTTTTTACTCTTTGACCTTTTTTATATAAGATTCTGATATTTATTAAATTGCCCCAATTAGGGAGAAATATTAAAACTCTAAATTGTTACTTCTGCAAGTGAAATAAAAATAAATTAATTTCATGTGTTTTTGATTGGATAATTGAAGTGAACCCTGCTATGAAAAGCTAGGTTAACATACCCTTTAGCATTGGAGGCAAAGCATCAGTATGACAACCACAGGCGTAACACAAAGTGAGGTCAACAGTGGCAGCCCCATCATTTTCTATGATTTAAAAATTGCTGAGCAGGCCAAAAACAGCTTACACCAGTCCATTAGTTATAATTTGCCCACCTCAATAGCCTTACTGACAATGTTGTACCAGACAGGAAATAAGGGGACTTGCCAACATTAAAAAAACCTTTTTTTAAAGCAGAATATGGAAAGGTTAAAACTGTTGTAAAATGTGAATTTCTGTATTTTATGTTGAAAATTTTTCTGTCTGATGAATCTCATAGGCAGGAGAGGAAGTAAGGTATTTCTCTAACAAGGCCATATATAGCAGTTTTCATGTCTTCTCATTGTATCCAAACTAGGAATAAACCTTTTATTGTGGTTATCACCTTAAGACAGGGTTACTGATCAGGTGGGGATGAAGGGTTACTTCTGTAACGGGCCCCAGTCAAATAAATTTGACTTTTTACAAAGCTGGAGCTTTATGACATAAAAAGGGGGCCCATGAAGTCCTGATGGTGGTCCTGCCTTATAGAGAATACGAGCTTAGACAGATTAAGCCTCGTTAGCCATTTTTATTATTCACATAGTGTATTTTGCCCTATTTATATCACAGTGCACATGTATTTGTATTTATTATATGAATATTTTTATGTTAGTATATGTATTTCATCTATTAAAATAGGTGGTAATTATTAGCATAGTAGAAATATTTCTAACTTTTTTGTCCTGCTGGTATAGCTCTATTAAGCGCCAACTGTTCATTCCCAATATTCCTTCCTTTAAACGTGTAAAGGTAAACAAATAGAACTTAAAGAAAGAAAGAATAAAAAGCTTTTGTAGGTTAACGGGTTGAAGTGTGCGAAAACCTCTGTCATTAATAAGTTCGAGAAAAAGTGTTTGTTACTAAACTAGAAAAAAAAAGGGCCTAATAATATGTTGAGACAAACATAGGTCCTAATTCCTAATTTCATGTCGTATGTACTACCTGTATGTGTATTTCCCTCCAGGGATGAGCGGGAATGCCTCTGGCATTCGATTTCGCTGAAATTTCACAGACCCATTGGAAGTTCCAGGAAATCAGTATAGGAGGGTTTCAAGGGCTGCATTCATTCATGCAGCCCTGGGAAACCTCCTGTGTGCAATCCCTGGCACTAGGTTAAATAGGGACAAGTCTCCCCATTCAAAACCTCTAGTGCTCTCTGATTGGCTGAGGAAAGGAAAATCCTGATGATCAGCATAGCCCACAATTTTTAATAATTTTTTTTTTTATATAATTAAAATTCCATCTCGATCGGAGAATTTACATCGGCCGTTCTCGCTTGCCGAGTTCATTGTGAGATCGAGTTTTAAAAACTCGCTGATCCCTATTTTCCTCGTCCTTAATTGAATGTTAATCTAAAAAATGTAATCAAATATCAAAAGAAATACAAATCAAGTAGAAGAGTTAAAACCTCTGATGTTTTGGCTGTTTTTATCCCATTGAAGATCGATCACAAAAAATTATGGCTTTTCTATGAAAAGTGTTTTTCTATGATTTCAAATGGCAGAAAGTCAATCAGGTCAGGCTTTTCTTTTGTTGGTTAACTATAGTATTATTCTGTGTGTTACCATCAATATTTGATAATATTTTAAACAAGAAATTAGGTTGGGTCTAACATCCAGAGCGGTCATTTTCAGGTAGATATAATGGTGAAATCTATCAAAATACAAATCAATATTCGAAGAAGTAGTTGGCACAACAAAATGCTTGTAGTTAATTGCAAAAGATAGATTTGTATGCCAAGTGTTAAATAAAACAAATTACATTGTGAGAAAATTGCATGTATGCCTAAAATTCAAAATTTGTTACTGTCCCTGTTTGGTTAATTTTCCTACTTTTTACTTCCGAGTGTCAATTGTAGAGTTACCCAAAGAGACAGCAAAAAGGGTACGGACGTTTTTAACCTACTCTTAATGCATAATACAGTTCAGAATTAAAAATTTTAGGAGGTAGGGTTTTTATTTTAGAAGGGATAGTGTATGTATCTTTTGCGATAAAATAAACTTACCTGGTTTTTATGGCTTTTGAACTAAACTCACCTCTCCTTGCTTGTTCTTGCATCTCCATCTGGTCCTCCTTTGAGTCCAAAATAGCAAAACTCACATGTGTGCACATGAGTTCTTTAATTCTCAACAGCCAACTATGCTGGAATCATCACCTATCACGTCTTCAATAAAGAACCTGCCTTCTGCACAAAGATTTTTTTTTCTTTAATCCAAAACTTACAAAAAATATAATGTCTTTAATTACACTTAGGGTAATATACAGTCTGATATTTCTTTTGCGCACGCAGTCCATATCTGAACATTCCTATCAGATGTCTTGGGCAAAAGAGGGTTACACACACTGCTGAACGCTTCAGTATCAGTGCATTGTTTTACATTAAATTGCTCTCTCAGATATGTCTCTTGGAATCAGTTCTGCTCTATTGGCTCCTATAAAAGTGCCCGTTTTACTGAATCTTCAAAAATTAGGCCACATATACAGTATCTTATCTCTTTTTTCTATAAGGATTTCTTTTTCACCTCGGAAACAGCTCTAACAAAGTTTTTAAATACAAATAAATAAATACAGGATTTTTTACAACTGACCTGCTAAAGTGGGGAAAATTTGAATGCTGAATGAACCTTTTTCTTTTTATCCATTTGATTTTAATGGTATAATAAAGATATGAAATTGAAGATACAAGCCCTCTACACCTGGGACAACACCTGGGATAACCTACAGCTTTCCAGCTGTTGCACTACATCAGCCAAGGCCACATTGCATTTGTTTCCGTACATTGTAAAAATAACATTTTTTTAATTTTTGATTTTTTTGTTTAATTTAAATGGTGCAAATTGCAGTAAAAATGTTGCCCTTTATAGTATGTCACAAACTAACATCTTCAGATCTGTTAAAGTAGACCTGCAGCTAAAAATGTACGTAGACCCTAACTATGAACATTTCTTTTTGCCCCCCTTTTATCCCATTAAATATACCATTGAATGAGTTTTCTTATACCTGTTTATAACCTTAAAAAAGGTAATCCTTCCAGAATTCTAACATTACTTTTACCCTAATTAAATTTAGCATTGTTATCAGCCCTGTTCAGTTTTCTTTGTGGACTCCTGAACACCATTTTTTATGGTGACAAGGAAAGGAAAGATATTCATAGAGTTATAAAGCTGTTGTTCCATGAATACAGTACAGTGGCTGAGTGTGTCATGTCAGGGCAAGAAGTGTGTTACTGGCAGTATTACCATGTGATTTGCAGCATTACCATACACATAATCCACCACCTCCAGGAATTGGTAATCTGCCAGGCCCCAATGCTTCAAAATTTTCTTCCCCAAAATGCTGGATCAAGCACACTCCCTCCTTCCAAAACATCCAAAATCTAACCACCAACCTACCATCACCCATTCAGCATACAAGAATTAAGACCCTGGTTAGGGCTATCCTAGTTGTCCTGAAATGCATATATCAATACAGAGGAAAACTTAATGATTTTTGCAGTAGATATGTCCATTACTTTACATCAAATATGTAAATCGTTAGAAAGACCTAAGGCACCAAAATCACTTGAATTATCTCATAAGCAGTACTAAAACATTTTGTTCAGACCTCCTCTAAACTGTTCACCGTGTGTTAATAAATCAATTAGTCAATTACATATTGGCACTTTGTTAGTTGATTTTGAATCATTTGTTAGTCACATCAAACCACTAGGAACATTGCTTGAGTTTATTCAAAGCAATCCAAAGTAACACTACTATGGGTGCCCAACTGCCCGACCTTAGCTTTGCAGTTGTTTTTCCCCATTGTCCACTGAATCCAGGAGATTAAAGGAGAACATAGTGTTGAGATGTATTAAAAATACACTGCAGTGATGAGCCAATAAAACGTTAACTACAAGCCACGGACAGACTTGAAAATATAAATTTTTAGGGGGGCCTTTCCCAGGAGAGAGTTTTTTTCCCACACTTTAACCTGTAAATTTTCTGATTCCCTTCTTTTATCAGTAACACCAGCAAGGTCTCCAAATTACATGGGAGGTCTGTGTTCAGTAGACCTTTCCTAAATCCTGAATAACTCTGATTTAATTCTACAGGTATGTAACAGAATTTGTAAACCTAGGCAATGTTTCAGCTCTTCGAACTTTCAGAGTATTAAGAGCTTTGAAAACTATTTCTGTAATTCCAGGTAAGAAGTAATTGGTGTGAGATGTTAGGCCCCTTTGTACATCCAACTGTTTCTTTGTGTCTGTCATTGTGTTTGTGTGTGAACTCCCCTATTACAGATATGTCACAGAGTTTGTGGACCTGGGCAATGTCTCAGCATTGAGAACATTCAGAGTTCTCCGAGCATTGAAAACAATATCAGTCATTCCAGGTGAGAGACAGGTTAAACACGCAGGCTTGATTTTGCTCCATTTAAGTACAAGCCACATCTTATGAGCATAGAGCCTTGATGTTTGCCACCCATGCTGCTGAATAATCAGAAAAAAAGCAGGAATCCCGAGCAAAGCCCGAGAGATCCAAAGATTCCTAGCTTTTTTTTAGCATTAGCTTTTTTTTATTTAACTTTTTAGTTCAGTTTTTCCAAGTTATGAACACTTTCTTGCATGAGACTCTGCTATCTTCAGTCTGTGTAATTTGCATTTTAAATTTTTCTTTTTTTTTTTTTGCCCATTGAGGTAAATTTGAATCTTTTTCTTTTTGGCATCCATGCCATATAACTGTAAAAATGGCAATGCTAAAAAATATACATACAGTATAAATTGAACATCATTGCTTTTAAATACCTAACATGTCATTTAGTCACTTGAAAGTTTTGATTTAGTCCTGATTTAGTAGTAGATTATGGATTATGAATGCATGTTAGCTGCATGTGACATCTTTTTGGAAAATATATTGCTTTCCAAAATAGATATAAACTTCCCTCATAAATAACTCTTTTAGAGCAGTGAAAATATGTGTGAAATAGATATGAAGTGGTTAAGTGAAAACTATACATAAAATGTAAGTTTTTCCACTGTGAAAATATTATATACCATTCACAACAGTCCATGCCATGCCATTTTTGATTCAAGACAAAGATCTAAGAAATATGAGTTATACTGTATCCTACTAAAGCTGTATACACAGGTGCAATAATAGTCGTTGGAAAGGCTATTTCAAGTTCCTTTCCAACGACTAGCACTGCACGATGCGTGAAGGAGTGCTGTTTAAACAGCACCGTTCTGCTCTATAGAGAAGGAAGGGGGAGAATGACAAAGCCGCACCCTGCTGCGCGCTCTCCCCCTTCCCCTGCATTAGGATCGTTAGTCGTCCATCGTCCGTGGACCCGCCAGGACGGTCGTTCGGACGATGGACGACTGGCGCTGTACACACGCCAGATTCTCGCCCGATATCAGCCCTGAGCAGTATAAACCCTCTTATGTTTATTTTGTTGTCAAGACCCATCCTGTAGTAGGCTCCAGGAGTGTTTTGCTCTAAATTTCAGCACACCTCTTCAACAGCACCCTCACAAGAAATTCCCATTTTTATTCTGCACTTGGCTCGTGCTTTTTGAATAATGACTTACCATTCATATTGTATTGAGCCCATAGACACAGGCCATATAACTAGGGTTCCAGCCCATATGATTGCTCCCCAGTTTGCAGTAACTGTAAAGGACTTTGTGAATTGCTATGTTTTAATACAAAATCCAAAAGAATTGCACAATTACAATTGATTGCAGTAGCCTAACTGGATTTGAGTTCACATGACTACGTTAGCTTATCTTTGGTTGCTACCATTTATTATTATTATTATTATTATTATTATTATTATCATATAATTGCCCCACATCTATAGTCATACCGATATTTGTGAATGTTAGAAAATATTCAAAACCTTGGGATCAACTTGCATTTTATGTTTATGTTATCATGATATGATACGAGATCCCAACAGAAAAACATTTGATGACTAGATATAAGTTAACATCATGCCAGCTACAGCTGTGTAGAGGTGACCTGTTCCCCCAAAAATAATGTTCCTCTAGCCATTTTGTATGGTGTGTCATCTGTGGGACACAGAAAAAGTTACCAAACTGTCCACGTCTCTTCAACCATTTCATTGTTTTCACCAGCTTCCGGCTGTCCATTAAATTAACTGCTTTGTGTCAGTGTTACTGTGTTTGTCTCAGCTTCTGCATGCAACTATTTCATCATCGTACATCAATATTATTTTTCCTGCACTATCACGGTGCATTTGCAACAATGCCATTGTGTGGTTTTAATTCTAGGCCTGAAGACCATTGTGGGTGCCCTGATTCAGTCAGTAAAGAAGCTTTCGGATGTGATGATTCTCACAGTGTTTTGTCTAAGTGTATTTGCACTAATAGGCCTGCAGCTTTTTATGGGACATCTGCGGAATAAATGCTTACTGTGGCCTCCACTATATAGTACTTATGGAATGAATATCACATCCTACTTCGATGACACAATGAACAGCAGCAGCACATTTTTCAACAAAACTTTTCCTGATTTTAACTGGGCGGAATATGTTGAAGATCCATGTAAGAATATATAGTATTTTCCAATCCTTTTTTTATATTGTAGTTTTTGAACGGTGAGTTATTTTCCAGTGGTAACAAAAAAAAAAAAGGGTTCAGCATTCTATTTCCAGGTACTAAACTTGTACCAGGACACAACTGCAACAATCTCTATAATTGCCTTTGCCAATGGTTTTAGTTCAGTTTAGGGCTGCTTTTTTCCCGTTCTAGATCTATGCCAATGCAATACCAACCAAACAGGTCTACTTCACATGTGATGAATTCTGAACGATCCTAAAAGCATCTCAGATGAGTATAGAAATGCACTACACTGGCAAATCCCACCAGCATAGTCATTTACAGTAACTCTACGGCAATCCCAGCCATCCCCTTCTCTTTTTTTGGTTTTTACTTTTTTTTGTTAACAGATTTTATTGTTAGGTAGATTACTTGCATCAGGGGACCAATACATAACTTGCATCAGGGGACCAAAAAGATTAAAACTTCCAGAAGTGCCAGTTTACCAGTTGAATTTAAAGGGGGGGGGGGATTTCTCATGAACAGAATGCCACTTAGCACCATGGTTGGCAGTAAAGATAGGTATTTACAATTTCGTTTTATAGTGATGGCTTGGCAGTGTAAAAGACAAGGTTGATTTGAAGATTAATTTACCTTCTTTCGTTTGATTGCTGGATCAGTGCCTTCAATGTCAGCAGATTTAATTCTTATTCTGTGTGGAACATGCCTTCAGGAAGAGTCTTTAGGCATGCAGAAAAAAATAATTGCCTAGATGGTATTAGATTAAATCTGACTATTACTGGTCACAAATTCATTTAAAAAGTACACACATGTAGAAATGATTCAATGATTTTCTTCCAGTGTGAGAGTTTTAGATAGGGATGAGCAAGCAAGTTTTTTAATTTCTTTCTTTCTTTGCAAATTTGGCTGTTCTCGCTTACCAAACATAGGCGAGAAAGGCCTTTGTAAATTTGGCCGGCAAGACTGAATTTTTGGAACCTGCAAGACCAATCAGGGGAGCGGAGCAGCTCCTCTGAGTCCTCTACTATGTGTTCCTGGATAGAGTTTCTCTGTCTCACTGGCTGCTCATGAATGAATGCAGCATGGGAAAACTAGGGATGAGCGCTCCCTGGCATTCTCGCGAAAACTTCCTCGAAGTTCCGATGGGTTCGCAAAATTTCTGCAAAATTTTGCGAAACCATCGGAAATTACTATAGTAGGATTATTGTGGCTGCATTCATTAATACAGCCATGGGAATCCTCCTGTCAGTGAGCGATCCCTGGGCACTACAGGTCAGAATGAGAGAAAGCCCTCATTCTGACCTGTAGTGACAGGAGGATTCCCACGTCTGTATTTAAGAATGCAGCCACAATACTCCTCCTCTCAGTGAGAGATCCCTTAGCACTACAGGTCAGCATGAGGGCTTGCCCTCATGCTGACCTGTAGTGCCCAGGGATCGCTCACTGACAGGAGTATTCCCACGGCTGTATTTATGAATGCAGCCATGATAATCCTCCTATAGTGATTTCCGATGGTTTTGCAAAATTTTGCCGAAATTTCTCGAACCCATCACAACTTTGAGGAAGTTTTCACGAGAATGCCAGAGAACGCTTATCCCTAGTTTTAAACCAGGGAATCTGAAGCATTGCTCTTTAGTGTTAAGATTTTTAGGGTAATGAGATGTTTTTCACACTTCTTTATAGCCTTTAATTTTATTGCATTATTGTAGTTTAATGTGTAATTGTAATTTAAAGTGTAATTGTGTTTTTCTCTTTCTATACAGCACACCTATACAAACTGGAGGGTCAGAAAGACTTTCTGCTGTGTGGTAACTCATCAGACTCAGGGTAAGGTAGTTTTTGTAACTATATTCTATTAGGGCTCTATTTATTAAATTAGGAATCAAACATTCCCTTGTGGGAATCCTCAGGGTCCATGTGTTTCAATAGAAGTAACTGATTCACACCAGGGAATGTTTGAGGGAGATGTCAGATTCCCTGTTTTATAAATAGAACCCTTACATTTGTTTTGTGAAACCTTAATAATACTTGCATTTATGGAGATGCATTAGGATTGGCTTCCACGATAATATATATTTTGGTAGAAGCCATTTATTAAAATAAAACAGGACAACAAATTGGAATTCTAAGACAAAATTACATTACAACATATACAAGAATAATTGCATTAAATAAAATTTCAGCTAACTTTTTTCACAATTTCTATTGAAAGTCTTGAACTTTTAGCACAAAAGGAACAATGTCTAAAATTATTCTCAAATTCAATTCAAAAGTGTATCCAAACTATGCGTTTCACACGCTTTGATGTCTGCTTCTTCAGGAGTTTGCATTTACTTTATAACCAAATCAAATAAAATCCCAATAAGATAAATGAAACCCCTAATCATTGATATCTCAATTAACAAATCTGGCATCTCAAAATTTACTAGACCAAATACAAGACCCACACATACCCTACAAACTCAGCCACAGGCCATATGCAGAGCGGAGGCAAGAGGGACGTGCAGCCAAATCTGATTTCAGTACTAAAGTTAAAGGGAAGAAAGGTAGTAGTGCCCTAAACACCATAACAAAAAGAGAGGCAATTATCCTTAAGCCTATATCTAAAAGTGAACCACCCGTTGATGTCATATTTCCAGTTATTTTTTTGAATGGTAGAAGTCATATATTATAAATTACACTATACAAAACATTGGGAGCTACTGCAGGTCTGACACAGCAAGTGTTATCCAGTGGATCACATAATGACAGTATACAGTAATACCAAAGTATGTCTGATACTGGTGGTTTCAGTGTTAGTAAATTATTACTTTCATAGTAGTATGTTTTATTAGCAAAATTAGAACAATAGCCGATAATGCCCCTACGAGTAGTTGGTTGTCACATTTAAGGTCCCTGCAGTGCCGAACCTTGGTGTTATACTGCTCACTGCAGTAGTTTTCAGTGTGGCACTTTCCAACTACCAGTCTTGAAATTTTCCATTTGGATCATTAAAATCTATAATAATCTTTCTACTAAGAAACCGGTGTAATGTCCTGTGTCAAAAGCCTCTTGCTCACTTACAATGGGTTTTGAATTCCCATACTAGTCTTGACCTACTTGAAGTAGGTCAAATGCAAATCCGAAGAAGGTCAAATGCCATCGACCTGGTTGACACAGGCTATTAAACGGAACCCTGACTTACAAAAAAACCTGAAAAGTACAACTACAGTGCTCAGCCCAGAAATTTTTATTGAGCCGGGTGGGAAGAATTTGTAGGCGGGTGGCAGCCCCTGTATTGTGACCCCACTCTTCAGTTACCACCCAAAAACAGCCAGGTGGTTACTAAAAAATTCCGGGTGATGCGCCCAGCTAAAATGGCCTGGAGAGAACACTGAACTATAGTAATTTGAAAAAAGATGACTTCACGTGCTAATGCAATATATGAATTAATAATTTTGTTGCTGATATGTATTTTACTTTGCATTACTTTTTTTAGTCAATGCCCTGAAGGATATGTGTGTATTAAGATCGGGAAAAATCCCAACTATGGGTATACGAGTTTTGATACATTCAGCTGGGCCTTCTTATCCCTGTTTCGACTAATGACTCAAGACTACTGGGAGAATTTATATCAACTGGTGAGTGTTTGAGTGCTAAATGCAACATTTAAATCTGGAATCTAGTCAACATCTTAAAGTACTCTCAAAACTCTCTCTCCTTCCCCTGTGCAGTGTGCCTACCTTGTTTACCTTGACCCACTACTATGTACATCTTCTTAGCCCTTTTAACATGATTACAGAGGGTTGCAAAAGATCTGCTCTCAGGAGCAAAGTCTCTGCTAGTCTTCATGACCAGTCAGAATTATGTACATATGTCAGATGATTTCGCCCAATACGAACGGTTAGGCTCGTCTAAGTTGAGAATCTGACATGTTGTTCATGGATTCGTCTTGATGAATTCATGAATGACCAACGGTGAACAACTGCAATTTGAGTCGGGAGAAGAGCGATGTGGGTTACCGCTGACTCATTCTCCCTCCCCTCTCAATAAAACAGAACGATGCTGTATGTTCATCACTCATTTATTCATTTGTCACTCTTTTTTACTAGAAATGTTTATGAGAGATCATTTCCCGCAACAAACGTTGAACATGTGTATGCACTCATTCTCCCTCCCCTCTCAATAAAACAGAACGATGCTGTATGTTCATCACTCATTTATTCATTTGTCACTCTTTTTTACTAGAAATGTTTATGAGAGATCATTTCCCGCAACAAACATTGAACATGTGTATGCTGCCTTAGGGACATCAGTGTAGGAAAGATGAATTCTGATATCTCCACTTCTCTCACATCTATTGGTATACCTACAGCTGTCAGCCATATCAGAGATATGCACTCTCAGCTCAATCCTTTGCTCTAGGCAAACCTAAAACTTGCCTCACACCTCCCACCACCTATACTAGGCTTGTCTCCTCATTACACTTTTATTGGCTGTTTTGTATTTTGTCTTTTCTGTGCATGCACAGTCAATATTCTCATAACCCTGTTGTGCCATGACTCACAAAGCTGCTTTGTAAATCCATTAAGTGGAAATTTAACAAAAGGGAAATTCTCAGCTTACAACAATGCCTCTTAAATACTGTATCAGCATATGGCCATTGCAGGACTGAATGCCTTTGTATACAGACCACCCTGGGTAACACCAACAAATGAGGCTAATTCCAAACGACCATTTGGAACTAATTGGTGTAAATGACCAATTGTCAGGAGAGCACAGATGGAGAAAAGTGGTTTGGATAGTCCATCTGACAGAAAATGAGGAGGTTCTACATTGCTGCTACAGCTTCTAATGCATGTTGTGTGAAAGTCACAGTGTACAGGGGAATGGGACTAGTGACTTTCAGCTCAGGAAAGTACTATCTACAAATGTGGCAAAAACTAGGCTGACTACATAATCCAAAATGTATCCTAAACTAATAACTTGATTGTATTACTATTTCTTTTATAGGTACTCTTTGTTATTTTGGTATTCCGTTTTTCTTTCCTCTTCTCTTTCTTCCCTTATGTTTGTATTATCACCACATGTTTCACCCACCCTTCTTTTATGTAACCTTCATCTAAGTTAAGTACGTTATTATTGAAAAATCGGATCTAACTCGTATTAACCACTCAATGTAAGATGTCATTTGTTCTCTAAAGATCCATCAATAAATATTGAAACTAAAAGTTATGCTGGTCTTTAGCTCTAACCATAGTACATTCACTACATAAAAGCTGTGTCAGACTAGCAAGCAATTACTAGTAGTGTTAAAATGCCGTAAAGAAATACTCACCTGCTTCATATGTATTGCTCCCTATTAGTTTTGTAGCATCCTATTTTTGTAATTTACCATTATAAACATGAGAAATAGAATACAAATTGCACTTTTTAACTACAGTTACCTATTTGTTCTCAAGCTGCAACCAAACTAGATTCTTTTTGTTTTGGTACATTTTACATTGTTTTTGCCAATAGTACACAAACATTAAAACAAATTTGCAAGACAAACAAAACACCCTTTCTGTCCTTTAAACTATAGTATATAATATACTTCATGTAATATACTTTATATTACTTTGGTATTCATTGTTTTTCCATTTCACCTTGGAATCAAATTCAAGCTTTTGTGCTTTGCCTTCACATTCTTCCTCAGTTCTTGTCCCACTTACGTTTCTGATCTGATAGAAAATACTCCCTTAGCCACTTTCTTCGCTCCTCCGATGACCTACTAATGACTTTCTCACCTATTACCTCATCACACGAACGGGTCCAAGAATTTTCTAGAGCTCCTCGACTCTCTGGAATGGTCTTCCTCGTCCTATTCGTCTTGCTCCTACTTTCGGCTCATTTAAAAGAGCACTCAAAACCCATTTTTTCAAACTTGCCTACCCCTCTCCTTCTGCCTCTTAAAACCCTAACTACTTACTCACTACTCCATATCTCCCCCTTCTATTGCGTGATACTTCCCCCATCTCTTAAATTGTAAACTTTTAGGGTCCTCCTTCTGTGTCACTCTTGTATCGGTTTGTCATTTGCTACCCCTATTTAATGTACAGCGTTGCTTAATATGTTGCTAGAAAAGTATTGTAAATAATATTAATATTGGTAGTAATGACCAAATCAGAAGGCTGATAGCAAAATAAAGGTATGTTTTTTTAGCAGGTTAGTCCCTTTACTGAAAATGACCTTGTTAATGCTCAAAGTTTTAGCAAGAGCAGGAACTCTTAACATGTGCAAAAATATAATATATCATTATGGCAAATGCACCTTTGCATTTTTACAGTATCCAGTTTTCCCTCTTTGCTCATTGAATGGGCACCAAAGATGTAACACTTGTACATGTGCACTGGAGTTACATTACTCTTGCACCTGGATCTTTAGTAAATTCATGGTAAAAATGCTAGGAATGGGCTCTTAGTGTACATCACACTCCAAGCAATATATACAAGGAAACAAATTGCCAGGAGAAAGGGAAAGCGTTTATTTTTTCAAAGTCTTTACTACGGAAAACAGTTTTTATTTCATATTTTAACTTCACCTTAAGAATATTTTCTGGTAATTTGTTTAGGCCCACATATCTTATTATATTAAAATAAAATATGTACTTCTTGCTACAGACCCTTCGAGCGGCTGGGAAGACCTACATGATCTTCTTTGTACTGGTGATCTTCTTGGGTTCCTTTTATCTGGTCAATCTGATCCTGGCTGTGGTAGCTATGGCATATGAGGAACAGAATCAGGCAACTTTGGAAGAAGCAGAACAGAAAGAGGCTGAATTTCAACAAATGTTGGAGCAACTTAAAAAACAACAAGAAGAAGCTCAGGTATAACATACTTTAGCATTGTGGATGACATGATTTCTTATTTTTGCACTAAAGATATTAGCTTTAGGTGATGTCTGTGACTAGGCGGATCACCATTTTTTGCTATTTCTACACAGCTAGGCCATGATAAGAACTTTCCCATATTAGATTAAATACAGCTTGAACCTATACAGCAATGTTGTAAATTTTTGAAGGGCCATATATATGTGATATTTCATTTTTTTCTTGGGGTTTTCAGGCAGCAGCTGCAGCAGCACTTAATCTATCAAAAGAGTATAGTGAAGAAGGTGGCTTCGGCCCCCTTTCTGAAAGTTCATCAGAGGCTTCCAAGTTAAGCTCAAAAAGTGCCAAAGACCGACGGAACCGAAAGAAGAAAAGAAGACAGAAGGAGCTTGGAGAGGATGATGAGAAAGGAGATGACGAGAAGTTTCCAAAGTCTGAATCCGAAACAAGTATCAAGAGGAAAGGTTTTCGTTTCTCTATTGAAGGAAATCGGTTGACCTATGAAAACAAGTTCTCTTCTCCACACCAGGTATCATCAGAACAGTTTTCGAACCCTCTTTAATAATGGCTAGTTCTATAAAATAGGATTAGTAAAAATAGATTGTGTCATATTGTTCTCCAAATAAAACTCGGGTTTTGGAAAAAACTGGTATAGAATTAATTAGGTATAGCAATTCTAGATATTTTGTAATATATTGTTATTGTCTTCTGTTTCTATTTTTATATTTAAAGTTTCTTATTACTGCCAAAAATATCAATATGTTATCTCAGCACTTTATAATGAGTCAAGGTTTCTCAGACTCTTCATTTTCCAATACATGTTATATGACCTTTACTAGAATCAAATAACTATGGGCATAGCTTCAGACAGATATATGTGCAGCCTATTGTATGAAATATAATATTCTTGCAAAGAAGAATTTGAATGTTTTAGCGAAATAAAATTTTAAGACATGGTTTATTACATCTATTTTAAAAATCCAGTTTATTAGAATGGTTTATTACCACTTGTCAAACACTTATGCAAAGTCCTAACTTATAAGGGTATGCTAAGGCTGCATTATTTAAAGCCTAACTCTAAGCAGACAGGAAAATACATAAATATACTGCAAACAGATTTTACCCACCAAAGGCTTAGTTATGCATATGTCATGCAGTTCTGAGATTCATTCAGGTCTGTCTAGCGGTGCAGGAGACCTGACTCTAATGTAATTAGGTAATAAATAGTAAGCCTTATCTCCCTAATATCCTTTCAGTGGACAGTGAAAAAGGAGACCAAAGAAATGACTCTTTACTCTGTTTTTTTGCATCAGCAGCATAATAACACATGAGCCATGCTATACAACTGATTCACTTTTTATGTTGCTCTCATCCCTTTTCTGAGCTTTGTTGTACAGGGGAATACCAAGTCAAAGTTGTATTAGGTGTTGGTTCTCATGTCCACTATTAGTTGCCAGTTCTTGGTACACATTGATTTTTCAAATAATGATGGAACATCAGTCCAGAAATTATTACTCTCATATGGGAATGCCATTGTGTCATGGTAATACAGCTTTTTTTCTTCTCAACAGTCATTGTTGAGTATCCGCGGATCTCTATTTTCCCCAAGACGTAACAGCAGAGCCAGCCTCTTCAGCTTCAGAAACCGTGCAAAAGACATGGGGTCAGAAAATGATTTTGCGGATGATGAGCACAGCACTTTTGAGGACAATGAGAGCAGGAGAGGCTCTTTATTTGTTCCTCACCGACATGGAGAAAGACGCAACAGCAATATCAGCCAAGCCAGTAAATCGTCCAAGACCATGCTTCCGGTGAATGGAAAGATGCACAGCACAGTGGATTGCAATGGAGTTGTGTCTCTGCTGGGAGGTCCATCTGTCCCGACATCGCCTGTTGGACTTCTTTTGCCAGAGGTGATAATAGATAAACCAGCTTCTGATGACAATGTAAGGAAGTTTTACGTAGTCTAAAATTGGTGGGGCCTTAATACCCAAAATTCAAATTTCTCCAAAGATGGATCCTGTAGCAATATATGGTAGTTGGTTTTCATAAAGTACATCTGGACAGTTTTAATGGGTTTTTCAGCCAAAATAAGTTTTTTTCTTTCTCATCTCTTCATCAACTATTACTTACTTATTGGTTGGTAGTTATCATACTCTAAATAACTAAATATTATATTTAGAGCTTTCAGTGTGTTCAAAGAAATATATTAGTTTCCTTCTAAGTTGTCTGTAATGGACATAAAACATTCATATTTTTCTAGTATTTGTGTTTAATTTATTCCCTATTTTCTAATAGGTTAAATATTACAATCAGGTAGAGAACATACAGTAAACAGGTACTGTAGACAAATAACAATAAGCTGACCTGTCATATTAGAGCATTGGGCTTAATTTATTAAAGCTGTAGAAGGTACAATTTCATGAGCACACCTGGGTGATCCAACAAACCTATATTGGATCTGGTCCAGATTTGAAAACATTTGCTAACAAATAGAAAATGACTGTTAAGAAATGTGTTCTAGGTTTGCTGGATCACCCAGCTTCACTGATGAAAGTGTATCCTCTCCAACCTTTGGGAGCTTTAATAAATCAGACCCAATATCTAGAGAAAAAAGCTATGTATGCTCAATTGGGTTAACATAGAAAATTTATAATGGGGGATATTGAAGGAATAGAGGAGAAGTCAGAGAGTGGGATGGAGGGTGGCAAAAATTCATCAGTATTTACAGGAACTATATCTCACTTACCAGAAGAACAGTTATATAGGGAAAAGAGAGAAAGAGGTTATGTCTACATAGGTGGTTTAAAAACTAATATTCCCTCCGGAGGGATATTTAAATATATGTGATCAGGAAAAAGAAACTTTATTTTGGCTGACTGACCTTTTTTGACGTTTGACAAAATGGACTGAATGCGCAATAATAAACCATGTACCATAGTAACCCTGTGGCCAATGGGATATGATGAACTTTGTTATATTTTACCACTCTGCATATAGTCCCTGTATCTAAAAGTACTCATACTTTCTCTTCACCTATTGTTTTAACCTTTGCTGCTTTTGCAAATTAAATGTTTCGGCTTCCATTCCTGCAAATCTTTCTCAAGCTTTCTGTGTCACTGTCCACAAATATCTAAAGATGAGCAAATGATTACCAATATATGAATACAATGCACATGTAGTTGTTGGTATTAGAATAAAACCACACTGTTTATAACAGTCAACAAAAAAAAAAGGTTGAGTTTGCTCATCTTTGTAGGTGCTGAGCTTAGGAATGGTTATAGAAGGTACACATTTTGGGAAGATCGAAGAAAAAGTCTTTGAATATGTATTTGGAAGGATTCTAAATAAACAAACAACAGGGTTTACATTAGCTTTATATTTTTAGTTACTATGGAATATTGTATGATAATTGGCTGTGTTGTCATATTGTTTGCACTTTGAAATGCAGCAGATATATTTTAGCCAGCAGGTACTTGTGCGCTAAACAATCATATATACCATTAGTTATTATTTAAAAATATTTGTCTGCAATTATTGGTTATCCATTTAAAAGTAATTTTAAAAGATATCTCTCATTTTGTCTTTGGTCAGTGATTGTCTATACATATAGGGGACTATTTATAAAGCAGTAAATTTGACATTCACAGATCCATCACTTGGTGGAGAATTTTCCAGGTCCATGTGTTTTATTGGCAATAATTGATTCTCCACCAAAGAATGTTCCATTGTATGTGAGATTCACTGCTGTATAAATAGGCCCCATAGATGATCAGATTGTATTTTATAGTAATTCAATATTCAAAGAATATTTGCAGAATTTTCCCAAAATGATATTGTCTATGGCCTGTCTAACAATCATTTTACAGAATGGTGTAATCATGATTGCTTATATTTTGTACATAGGGATCATTTGTGTGTATTAAAGGAAAACATAGGCCAAAATGCAAGTTTGCTTATTAGAAAAAGTATGTAATTTTATATCAGTACAGTTAAACAAGGCAGTGTTATTATTTTCCTAACACTGGTACCTTTAAACTAACTTTCACTAAACTTACTGCCCAACCATAATCACAATAACCTACCTGCAGCTGCTTACTCACCCTAATTCCAGAGCAATTGCCTCCAGTATTGTTTAAATGATGTCAAGTAGAAATCTGTTCTGCATTGGTCATGCTTGCTCTCTGTGTCTGCAAAGACAATATGGTATATGGTTTCATTTAAGCCTGAAGGGGAACAATGTGCAGGTGTGACCAACACCAAATAGATTTGAACAAGATGGCATTGAAACAGCAGGGCTGCTTCTCTGAAACAAAGGAAAAAGAGTGGCTTTGGGAAGGACTTTGTGTTAGTATAGTATTATGAAAGTTATTTTAAGGCAAAACTGCTCTTTAATGCTCCACCTATAGGTTAAGGAAATATAGATCAATTCTTAGGTTCTATCATTTATAGGTTCTCACTTCTAATTGCAACCTGTGGGCTTACAACTTCTACTTTTGTCACCTCCTCCCCAGTTTTTAGGTTTGCCTATAATATATATAGGATTTTCAGGTTGTAGTAAGCTGGTCTCAACAAAAAAAGAATGAAACAAATGTAAAAAGTCCTTTTACTTTGCTGAAAAGTGGAACTTATAAAAGCCCTTCTAGCCACTATCACCCGTAGATGCTGACCTTTTCTGGTCAATGTCAAAACTTCCCCAGGTGGTATAAAAGAATTTCAGAAATAAAAGAGAAGTATAACTTGGATTTTAACAGTTTTCCTTTAAATAAAAATGTATTGTAAGTTTGTTAAGCCTTAATGATTTTGTTTACAGCGTCACAGCTTTATGTGTGTTCTTTAAAACTGAATGGATTAGCAGCCAATAGTTTGCTTTTCTTTAGTGTTGGATAGAGAAAGGAAAGGTTGGAATCTTTTTGGGTTTCCTTTTGGAAAACATTTACTCCCCTTTTGTACCATTGCAAACCTTCTCTGTATAGATTAATCTTCAGTAAGCTGCACATCTTCCATGCCTATGGAGAGACTTTGGTAGATGTTGAAGGAAGAAATTTGGACACCCTGCATCTATCAAGGAGTCCTGTGAATAGCGTTACATTTACTCTCGACAAGATTCAAGAAATTCTAAAATGTCCGTGCTAAATGCTGAACAAAACAAGCATACTAAGCACTAATTTGTATGATCCCCAATAGTCTTCCAGCTCTGTTGATAATTGACAATCCTCCTGCTTGTGCTCCATTCAGTGGATGCTGAAACCAAAGGCACCACTGGAGTAGGAAAAGCCAGTGCGCACATACCCTGAGGGAGATTTTGTCCTGTACAGTACTGCACAGCTGATGATCATTACATGGGAATAATGAGTTCTGGAAATGTCACCCCTGATAGTTTAACCATAATAGAAACAAATTGACTTTATTTAATTTTACTGCACAGTTATTTAAAAGACCCCTGTAATAAAATATTACTTTATTTATAAATATATTACAGAGAATACAAAAATGTGACATTTATTATTAACACTTGCTAATATGTGAAAGTTCCTGACAAATTCTGTTCAGAATTATCTGCCTCAGGGGAAAGTAAAGCATATAATGTTTTTTTTTTTTTTTGTTTTTTTATAGAAGTGAATAATTGCTCATTTCTGCTGAGCTTCAGTGTTGCTAAGCAGCTGCCACAGCCCAGGTTACAATAGTGCCTATGAGTGCATTTCAGTATAAGATTGATGGAGAAGATAGATTATCATGGGAGAACCTGGGTGATACAGGGACAGTTAAAATGTAATTCATCCTTAACATACTCTAATATTAAAGACCAACATACCAATATATTGACCGGTCATAAAGATGATGAAGTGTGTTGCAGCTTGGATAAGACAAATCAGTAATATTATGGGAGAGTTCAACCTTAAATGATTACTATTTTTTTGAACGTGTACAACTAATTGTACTTCCACAAATGTATTTTAAAGCAAAAAAGGTATCTAAAAAAGGAAAGTTGCATCTGATAAATTATCAAAGAAAGCGATACATAATTTCTTGGCATTGACCTGCTAGGTCTTTACTGAACTGCTGGGTCATCTGTAAAACATGTGACAAAGCACTATTAGAAACTTGTGCTGGATGTTAGTGAATGTTGGTGCATACTGACCTATTCTGTCACCAGCAGGACAACAGTTCATGGCATGCGAGGCCACATCAGACAAGTGGTAAATGCCCACTTATGTGATTGCAGCCCTGAGAATCCACTGCGATCCTGGGGCACAAGAGGTTAATTAACCTCTAGTGCCCAGGGATCGCAGTTGAACTGCAGATGAACTTTCAATGGAGTTTATCAATTGAGAGTTCATCTGAGTTCAGTTCCCACTGTCACTGGGCTGTACTTATCATCGGTCACAGCTGATAGGAGGCATGGGAGTGTTACCAGTCAGCTGTGACTGCAGATGAACTCTCAGTGGATTTTCTCCATTGAGAGTTCATGTGCAGTTTAGTTCCCATGGTCACCAGGCTGATAAGTACAGCCTGGTGACCGTGGGAACCACGGTCACAGCTGATTTGAGGCACGTGAGTGCTTCCAGTCCGCTGTGACTGCAGATGAACTCTCAATGGAGTTTCTCCCGAATCCCCCCCCCCCGCCCCATAGACTTTATTGGTGTTCGAATTCGGCGTTCGATCACCCGAAAACACTCAGCTGTTCGACCAACACTATATACATACATATATATATATATATATATATATATATATATATATACCTAAAATGAAACTCCATGCAAAATATGTATTACTCCTATTTTTAGTTAGTTGGAGGAGGGAAAGGGTTAAAACTTTTTTCTTTTTCCTATGTTACCACTGAGAATATTTCTATTTATTTGGTTTTGTCGTCTAGATAGGACAGGAACAGAATTCTTACAACCAGGACATTTCTAGGAAAGTAAGAAAGACAAAGTTAACATTAAAAACCTGGCAGAAATTCCAACCTCTCGCCACTCTATCTAGAACTAAAAGATGAATTTTAGGATACAATATACCTTACACACTATGCAGGAGCCTGCAAAGAAACTATATAATATTAAATTTTATATTAATATTATATATTAGAGTATAGAATGCCCTTAAATTTGGTGAAGCAGTTGTATGTAAAATGTTCTGTGATCTGTTTACATTTTCATTACTCATTTCAAGCTGAATTCATGTCAATGTCTGCTTATACCTATGTGCTTTTAAAAAGATGCAGCATAAATTGTTCATTATTATATGCAGAGTTAATATAAAAACAGACAAAAAGGTTCCCCACTGAACCTTGTTAGGAAGGTGGCATCTCTTAGCAACCAATTAGATGTTGCTATCTTCTTTATACAGCTTTAGCTGGTTGCTATAGGTAGCACATCTTTTCTGAAAATCTCTGAGGGGAGCAGTTTCTCCAAATGTATCCCATGTTAGACTTTTGACTGACAACTGACATTAACTGGAGTAAAGATTTTAAAACTTTGTTTTTTTGGGCAATGAATAGTTGACTGGTTGTTTTATTCCAGGGAACCACCACCGAGACTGAGATTAGGAAGCGCAAGTCAAGCTGTTATCAGGTTTCCATGGATCTTTTGGAAGATCCAACAGTCATGAGACAAAGGGCCTTAAGTGTTGCTAGTATATTGACCAACACAATGGAAGGTAAGTTACAGTACTTCACCAGTCATACAAAGTCTTAAGGCATGGGTTGGTATAATTGTAAAATTATATATATACTCACCTTCATGTCTTGTTTTTTCCTATCCAGTGGTTTAATGGCCTTCTTCTAACACTTCTAGACCTTTCATCCCTCTGCTTTCTTTAGAACAGGGACAGTATTAAAAGTGATCTTAGGTACCATGTGTATCAGACATTATTTTTTATTTATCTGTTATGCATTTCACATGTAAGCCATATTTAAACCAAACATAGCAAAATTTGCCTTCTTCATTTCCCAGAACTTGAAGAATCCAGGCAGAAGTGTCCACCGTGTTGGTACAAGTTTGCAAACACCTTCTTAATCTGGGAGTGTTGTGATACATGGCTGAAGATAAAGCATATTGTCAAACTGGTTGTTATGGATCCTTTTGTGGACCTGGCTATAACTATCTGCATTGTTTTAAACACATTATTCATGGCTATGGAACATTACCCAATGACTGATGAATTCAATTATGTCCTTACTGCTGGAAACTTGGTAAGTGTGAGATACAGTATATTTTCTTGTGAAAATGATGTGTTGTCACCTGTTTACATTGCTGTGAGTTAAACTCAAAGAACATTATTATACCTAAAGTATATCTAAAAACAAAATTTCATTTTTTTAGTTTTGGATAGTGGGAAAGTATTAGAAGAATCTATCAGGATTTCATTGCTGTCTGGGCAGCCCATGTTAAAGAAATTATGTGGGGGAAGGAAAGGGGGAAACGAGTTGCTACTGAAACAGGAATATTTGTTTCTAATAGTGGTTAATGGCACCAACTCATAAACTAAGTACAAATAAGATGATTGTTGCCTGAGACGAATGATCATGGCAAGAATCTGACATGTGTACAGTGGTCCCTCAACCCCATTAATAAATCCACCACACCAACAAATTGTGAATGACTGCCATGCATTCCTATAAAGGGGAGCACAGCAGGGTGCAGTTAGCTTGTCTTACCCTCTCCTCTCTTCATAGAACAGAATGGTGCTGTGTACATTCTCCTGTCACTGGCATGAACACAAACGATGACATCTATCTGTTTTCTAAACTGGGTTTTACCCTGATATCAGGTTTGTAGATACTTGCTGGTTGGGGCTCAAGATGGGACCTCAAAACAGTGTTTTAGGTTTTAGGTAAAATTAGATGTTATTTTTAGTCTGCTGGATTCTATTGGGAATAAGAACATCATGTTAGCTAAGATAAAAATGATCTAAAAGTGGTCAGAGAAAATATAGGTTAAAGCATAAAAACACCTCTTTGTGATGTCTTTCCCATTCTGCTGTCCCCAGACTTGTTCTACAAGCAACAACTGTACATACAGCTCTGGAAAATACTATTTTCTTTTTCACTGGGGGTTCTAGATTTCCCACTAAAAATCAATTTCTAACATCAAAAAGGCCTTAATCCTGCATTTCAAAGTGATAAAACATCCATGTTCCTTGATGAGCCAGCAGAGTTACAGACATACAAAGGGCCAGTGGTGAAAGGCAAATGAGATTAAGTTCTTAGTGCATATTACTTCTTGAGAACTTGTTCCCTACTAATGAGAAAGAAGGATTAGATGCAGCAGCATTATAACAAGATCTTTTTAATTATCTTGCAAAAAAATGACTGTTGGCTGCATGACCTCTGGCGTGGAGAGAATATATTAGGTTTCAGTGACACTGTATTGATAAAGTTGTTATCAATTTTTGGATACAGTATGTGCATATTACTTAAGTCTCAGGTGCTCACTTTCCATGTCATAATACTTGGCTCACACATTCCTAATATCCACAAACACTAGATACGAGAGAACATATGTTTTATATAGAGAAGGCTAAGAATATGTAATAGATAGATAGATATATGAAACTCCTGTAGGTGTCTGCACAGGTTTTCAACATCTTAAAGTGTAAATTCTTTGAAATCTTGATTGATGATTTAACATAAAATGATTTGAAACAACCTGATCCAAACTCTTTCAAATGATCTTTCTATACCTGTAGGGTATTGCCTTGTCTTTCGCACTGTCATCTTGTATCTTCAAGGTTACTGTCTGGATATTAGCTTATTTGAATATAATGTGTAAAATACTTTGTGCTGTTGCTCATTTTCAGCTTTATATTACTTGCTTATGACTTTACTTAGTGTGCTGATCATATTCTTCATTTTAGGATTGTTTCTCTTTAGATTAGGATCTTCTGTATAGCATATAATTTAAACATTTTAAATTAATAGTTTAAGCAATTGGCTGCATTTGCCTTATGCAGTGATTACAAGGTCAGTTTTGAATAGTGTCTTCATATTTTTAATCTATCTATCTAAAATCTATATTTTTTTTAATAAAACAATTTGAACATAATGTACGTTAAGCCAGTTTTTCTAAAAATGCTGCTGATTCTTTACAGTCATGGTTTTCTCACCAAATCAGGAAGGTTGAAAGTACTGGTTTCTCAGTCTGAATGTCTACATGAAGGAAGACATTTTTAGTTTGTTAAAATGTGCCACTGGATATTTGGTTTTGTATTTGCCAAGTTTGGTAAATAATGGAATTCATATTTCCCTGAGATGTATTTGACAGGATAGCTTGTAACAGACCAGAATTATAATCTAGCATTTCATTGGTTCATATCTTAAAAGGAGGCATTGAAAGTGCCCGGGAAGAGCTGTAGGCTCTGCTTAGACAAATGGAAGTTTGAGAATGACTAAATAGGTGAAGTGGTCTGCTTAATCTCATATTTTACTAGATTGTAAGCTCTTCGGGGCAGGGTCCTCTCCTCCTGTATCACTGTCTGTATTAGTCTGTCATTTGCAATCCCTATTTAATGTACAGCGCTGCGTAATATGTTGGCGCTATATAAATCCTGTTTAATAATAATAATAATAATAATAATAAATAATAATTTTTACAACCCTTACAGGATAAGGTTAATGATGATTTTTGCAGACTTGTGAAGTCCAATACTTCTTATTGGCAGTTAACATTTGAGTTCAAACAGGAAAATAGTATTCAGACTTTACATACGGACCTGCCTTGATATAATCCTATATGGTGCTGCATTTGATGTGGACTTCAGATTGTTCTTTGTAAAGAAATAGTTATTTTAAAGTTTGTCTTTAACAGAAAAGGCAGTAAATCAGTTTGGACAAAGAATGATAATTGAAGGATTCATTTAAGTCCAATTCCACCTACAAGATGAACATTTAAACTGTGAACATTCTTAGTGAAGATAAGTAATGCACCTGACTAAAGGAAAATTTTTGTCCTAATCTGCCATCATGCTGATATTGTGAAAGATAACAGAAAGAATGGTATTTGTGAGACAAATGCAATAAGTAGTGTTTAAAAAGAACCATGGGGACTTTGAATGGTGGAATAATGTGGAAATTGTGCTTCCTGCAGATGATAAAAGATTATCGTGGGGAAGAAAAATCTAAGCAAAAACAATGACTGTTCTATGAGTTTTGTGGATTCTTAAAGTAACATGGAAAAGTGTAACTTTACTTTTTAAGTTTAAACTTAGTATCTGTCAAGTAAACAAGTATCTGTCTTCAACCTAACAGTGTAAATGCACTAGCCATACAATGGAGCCAGTCAATAAAGCCAGTTATCCTAGTAAAAGGTGGGCTCAGAGACGTCATTGCATTAGATGCTTTTGTAGGAATTGCAGGCAAAGCTGACAACCTTCGTAAAGAAATCCGAGATTTGAGTCAACTAGGAATCTGTAATTTAATTATATTTGCTGGCCCTTTGGGCTATTTTAGACAATCCTTTTGTTGCCTTTTTCCTCAGATTATTTGGGAGTTTTGTGATTAATTTTATTTTGTGGGTCATTTGAAGTAAATTGTCACTTTGATCATAATGGTGGCTGTTGGCCAATTTTAAACTGGTATGTCACCTTTAGCTTTTGTAGTAAACACCTGACTGTACCTTCGGTCTCTAGTCTCTTGAACATTTCAGCCAGTTCTCAATTACCGTATTTTCCGGCGTACAAGACGACTTTTTAACCCCGAAAAATCCATGACAAAGTCAGGGGTCGTCTTGTACGCCGGGTACCAGTACTTACCTGCAGCGCCCGGTGTCCTCGCGAGTCCCCTCTCTGGTCTGGCGTCCCTGCGAGTCCTCCTGTGCCTCCTTCTGTCTTCCTGCTTTTCAGCTTACACGAGTCCTCCTGGGCAGGCTCGCGTTGCTTCACAGCAGGACTCGTGTAAGCTGAAAAGCAGGACGTGAGCCTGGATTGGCTTTCCAGTGGAGAGCCTGGATTGGCTCTTCACTGGAACACGCCCATTCATTAAAGGAACGTGCCCATTCATACTTAGAACTAGTAGTGTACAGTTCTTTCTGCCTCTCAGTTCTCTCACAATAGTGAGATCTGACAGGCAGAAGGAAAAGTACAATACTGGGCATATAACACGACCCCCAAATGATTGGTTAGAGTGGGGGGTCGTCTTATACGCCCAGTCGCCTTATACACCGCAAAATACGGTAATAAAAATGTTTTGCTGCTACCTGAAAAAAAATTAAAGTGAAATTAGCAAGATTCATATGCCTTTTACCATATAAAAAATATGCACTGGTTGTGTGCTCTGTTGCTGTCCACGAAGACATGAAATACATGAAAATCAATGCGTTACATCATACAATGTACAGATTTAAAGCACCCCCTACGCACATAATTTGAAGATTTGTGTATTTTCATTGTTTTCCTCAAAGCCCTATGCCATGTTACAGTGATCTAAAATTATATTTTTGCATTGGTCTCCCATGGTAGTGCCTAGCTTCCCATTCATTTTTTTAAAGTAGCTGGTCTATTCACCCTAAAATGGCCAAATTTACATGATATGCTTCCCAAAGACTTCAGTTGGATTTGCCACTAGGTTTGGGTTTATCCAATTTCATACAGGATTTGCCATACCCATGGCTAATTGAACCTTTGTTAAGTTTATACTTACACATACCAGAATTCTTTTTTTTGGGCAATTGCTTGTTACTGCCTGTAAAATTGATAATTTCCTATATAATTGGTATAAAGCACCAGACTAATGAGGCTTATTTTCTGTATTTATAGGTTTTCACTGGAATCTTTACTGCAGAAATGGTATTTAAGCTGATTGCCCTGGATCCATACTATTATTTCCAAGAAGGATGGAATATTTTTGATGGTATCATTGTGAGCCTTAGTTTGATGGAGTTGGGTCTGGCTAACGTGGAAGGATTATCAGTGCTTAGGTCATTCAGATTGGTAAGAACAGACAGACAGATAGATTGTAGATAATTTTCTAAGATTGGCATTCATTTTAAATATTACCTAATTTATAAAAAGTATAGTTTACCTCATATAAACAGCAATACATTTTTTAATTAGGGCTAAAAATATTATTTTCTTGAAAATTTTAAGAGCCTGATTCTTTACTCAACCATTATGATAATCCAATAAATGTTCCCCCTAAAAAAATATACATGACCCCAAGTCAGGAGGAGTTTTTTTTTTAGAAATCCACAATAAAGTTCTCATCCACTTAACCTGATTATTACTGAAAAGTACTTGATTGTTTATTTTTATTTTCTTGTAGCTCAGAGTCTTTAAATTGGCAAAATCATGGCCTACCCTCAACATGCTGATCAAGATCATTGGTAACTCTGTGGGAGCTCTGGGAAACCTGACTTTGGTCTTGGCCATCATTGTGTTTATTTTTGCTGTGGTCGGCATGCAGCTGTTTGGTAAAAGCTACAAGGAATGTGTCTGCAAGATCTCAGAAGACTGTGAGCTTCCACGCTGGCACATGAATGACTTCTTCCATTCCTTCCTGATTGTGTTCCGAGTTCTGTGTGGAGAATGGATTGAGACTATGTGGGACTGTATGGAGGTGGCCGGACAATCTATGTGCCTTTTGGTCTTCATGTTAGTGATGGTCATTGGCAATCTTGTGGTGAGTACATGCCAAAATAAAATTGAATACAGCTGCTTTTCAAAAACTATATGTACTTCTAAGGCTGTTAAAGAAAAGTCCTACAGGTCATTAGTACCTTATTTAGCACATGTAACAAGGATTTGAATATGAATTCTTACATAACGACACAGGTTTGCCTATGAGGCATGAGGTCTGTCAAGCATCAAAGCAGCAACTTTCAGACCTACAGAGGCCTTTCAGCTTTATCTCTTGCTTCTAGATTCAGTGTACTGTATTTCTTCCATACAGCACACCATTAAACACAGCATCTCATTACCGTGAGTTACTATGTGCTGAATCACATGGGTTTAATGAAGGTGCATTGGGGTGACATTTAAAATGAATAGCACTTCAGCACAGCAATGCATGTAACATACAAAGTTAATAAACCCCTAAAGCTAAATTTGGAGCAAATCAACCTTTTTATATCTAGTAAAACTACAGAGTTCTAAAAAGAGCATCTATTGTACAACCAAACTATTTCAAAGTTATTGTATAAACCAATTTATGTAATGTAAGTAAAATCATTGACATAGAACAACAGTAGTGTACAGTTGGGTTACTCCAAAGCCCAGACCCCCTACACCAACCCAAACCCTACTTTATTACTTACTACCTTCTTATTTCTTACTTCTTTACCTACCTAATGGGTACTCCCTTCTGACAACTCCCTCCAGATATACTTGTTCCATGGACTCCTTAAATATTATCTAGGTACTCTATTAGTGTTATAAACAAAGGACAAGAAAGGAGGTTTAAATGACATAAAGATCCAAGTAAGTCAGAAAGCAGGATAAAAAGCCTCAGAAGACACAAAGCACATGACCTTAGTGGACTCATGGTGCCACCTCAATAAATCAATACACCACTGTTTTTTAGTTTTAAAATACATAAATTATTTGCTTGCAGTTTGTGTGGGATACTTTATTTTAAATGCTTGAATGGAACATTAGAAAACTATGCGCTTTGTGCACTGTGGTGGGTCTGGAACAGCATTACCATAAAAAAAATTTACTCATCTTTGTATATACTACATAGGTTTTGAATTTGTTCCTGGCCTTGTTGCTGAGTTCATTTAGTTCCGACAACCTCACAGCAACAGACGATGACAATGAGATGAACAACCTTCAGATTGCTGTGGGAAGAATACAGAGAGGAATAGATTTTGTAAAGAAAACAGTGGGAGAATGCATCCAAAAGGCCTTTGTGAAGAAACAGAAAGCTCTCGATGAAATCAAACCGCTCGAGGAGCTGCACAACCGGAAAGAGAGCTGTCTTTATAACCATAATGCAGTTGATATTAATAAAGACCTAGATTATCACAAAGGTGGCAATGGAACTACCAGCGGAGTAGGCAGCAGTGTGGAAAAGTATATTATTGATGAGAGTGATTACATGTCCTTTATACACAACCCAAGCCTCACCGTGACTGTTCCCATCGCTGTTGGGGAATCTGATTTTGAAAATCCTAATACAGAAGACTTTACCAGTGAATCTGACCTGGAAGAAAGTAAAGAGGTATGCCTTTTTAATACTCCTATGTTATATTTTTTTTTTATTTAGGATAACTGAAGGAAAAAAAAATAGTAAAATGATATATTCATAAACTTTTTTACAAGAAAAAAATAATAACCATGTAGATTAAAAAAAATGGATACTTTGATTAAATATATGCTTTAATATTTCTATGATTTAAGAGATGTTGCTCTGTTGCAGATTTTGCAGTTAAAACACATTCATTGCTCTGTGCTTAAAACGTATCAGTTTTTAATATTCGTTACTTTCAGACATCAGAGTCCATTTCTATAGTGTACACATACATGCAGTACAGTCCATCCATGTGGATGATGAGCTTACCACTACAGTAAAATGCGTAAGCAAGACCTAACATTTTACCATCGACAACAATGGTGCAGAACATTTTAATGTGCCTAAAGGGCAAAAGTGTGAACCTTAACAATGCCATTTCATTCTACCATAAGAGATCATTTTTACTGTTGAATTGTGCTTTTTAGGCTCTTGGAAACAAAAATTTAAAGGGTAGGTTTGTATGCTTGTAGCAGCTGTTACTGGGCAGAATGTTTGCAACATGTAAAAGAAACATTTATTGTTTTGTATGCTTTTAATTGTACTGATATGTATTAGATAAATATGCAATACTGCATATAAACATTCAACAGACAATCTCTGGGTTCTATGATTATAAACTGATCTAAACTGTTTGCTTAAAAAGCTTGTTGTTTGCAGAGCTTAGTATATTTAAAAGATAATATATAAGATAATATAAGCCTAATACATTAGGACTGAGATGAGGTGTGGAATGAGGTTTGAGTTTATGGACAACTTTTGGTCTTTGCCTGGTTCATTAACTGGTATAAACATTTGCAATCAGTGAACAGTGGTTTTCATGGTAACAACCAGGTGCTATCCAGTTGTTTGTACGAAAGGTGGTTGTCTGAGGCAGTACTGCTCCTAAAAATCACTAACCAATGGGAAAGCTGTCAGCACCCACTTTTGGCCAGTCATTTTTGACCAGTCACTAATGTACGTGGCAGGCATCATTCCTGTTGGTTGGTAGTTGTTAAGGGCAGTACTACTCCTAAAAAATATTCAGCCTGTTGGGTAGTTCTATGCTATGCAAGAGTTCCCCACTGGAGTTAGTACTAAGGTTTGCAAAGTTGGAATTGTAGTGAACTTGGTAAAAAGCTTAAAGAAGTTCAAAGAATCATCTTCAAGCCTATAGCAAACCAAAGCCAGGCAAAAACACAAGTCATTATTCTGAAAACTTGTTAAATGAAAGCTATTTTTTTAGACATAGAAATTTAATTTTGTAACCTGGACTACTCATTTTACTCTTTCTTATTCTCTAGAAATTGATTTGCAGGGAGACCAGTAATGGCCCAAATACTAAGGGGTTGTAGTTGCCCCTTGTTTTACAAAAGCTGCTTGTGGAAATACAATTTTTGAGTCTGTAGAAAATGGGGCCCATTCTTCTCCTGTAGTTGTTCTATGTTTTTGAGTTTACAGGATTTCTTTCCTGGAAATCGATATTGTTAGTTTAATTTCCAAAGCAACAAAACCTTCTCGAAATTCAGTATTGGTTTTTTTATAACCTTTTCAATTCAAAAACAAAGAGAGAGAATACTAGATGCAATGATTGCTCAGATTCCATTAAAAATAGATTAAGGACAATGAATTTTTGTTAAGTTTATAGTCTATTTATGGTTCTGTATTATTCACAAAATTGGAGGTGAAATTGCTGCAATAGGTTGCAAGATGGCCCAATAAACCAGGTTTTATGAGAATTTTACCAACGTTGTTGATCTAAACTTAACAGGAGATATCCTCCTTCATTATTCAAATTCATGGATTTCTTTATGTAGCTATATCACATTTTGTATAACTTGTTTGTTGTTGAAGGGTTTCCTACATGCAAATAATATTTTAAATAGTGGAATTCAACACTTCACTCTCTTTTTGTAAGCAAATTTTTAGCACCATTTTAGGGTTTAACCTAATTTTTTAAATATATAACACAAAATATACTAAAATTACAATTTTTCAAGACTTTTAATGAAAAGAATTTTTGCACGTTTACAATACAATGAACACAATACTTAAAATGAAAGTGCATTTGTTGAATATATAGTAAATTAGCTTCTTTAACTCAATGATTGACTAAATGCAGACTGGACTGTAAAGGCACTTGGACGGAACGTGAGTTGATCAATGATCTAGATCTACTTGTTGAATTGCACATTATTCTGTACTACATGCATACACATGTATAATGTTCTGCACATACACAATTACTATAGTCTGTTCCAAGTGCACACTGGTAGTGACCAAGCTATTACCAACAACCATGGTGATAGAGAGGTTGCCAAGTGCTCAACACTTGGATTTCCATCTGGTTATCACCTTTCAAAGCTGTATTTAATAAAAGGGGTGGTTTGTTGTACTCATCTTGCTTCTACTGTTTACAGTCAACAGAAAAAAAAAGGATAGACATGTACATTGTATTGAAACACTTTGTAGATGGCTGAAAACAATCTGACTAAAAGTAACCAAGTAGTGTAGTTACAAAATACCTCCAGTCAGAACGAAGTTATTAAACATTTATACGTTTTAATTATTGATAGTAGCAGAGTATTTTGTCTAGAGGGTGCATTTCTCATTATTAATTTCTCATTTATAAAATTTTCAAATATTTGTGGGAAAGCTAATAGGCTGTTTTATTGCAATAAATGTCATTGTAATAAAATACTTTATTTTATAGCTTTTTTTGTTATAGCTTTTTTTGTTATAAAATAATTGTTGTTGTTAGACAATGAGGTGTTATTATCTATCAAGAATACAGACATGCTTTTTTTTTATTAAATATAATTATTTAACACACATTTTTTATAACAGAATGTTTTGAGCAAATCCATCTTGTGACAATCCATTTTTGTCTATCTTTGAATGTTAATGGAAACTTTTGCAGATCAATGACTTGCAGTTTTTTGATAACAGTTGAACTCTCAATGGTCATGAGGGTTACGGTGCTAAAATTGCTTATTAACCAGAACTAATCACTATGCCTACTTAATATGTTTTAAGAAGGCTAGGGGTGCTGTTATTTGATCTTTTTTTGTTTTATTTTTTCCCTTTTTGTTTTTTTGCTTGCACTTATTTTTACTTCTCACAGGGTTAAAATCAAGCAGAAGTAACCGAGAATGCAACTCTGGTGCTTTTATACAAGGCAGAGCAACGTGTCACCACTTTAACTAAGGTTACATGAAATAATATCTGATTACAATTTATTTGATTGGCTTGCATGCAAATCAGCTGTGTCCCTTGCCTGTCCATTGCAATCCAATACAGAACATGCACAGCTATTAGGCTTAGGTGGAGTCGTAGGACTCTCTTCACAGCATGATCTGCCAAGACTGGCCAATTATGATGTTCTACTACAAATAATTTTTTTTTTTAATTTTATCTTATTTTTTTAAAGTCCTACTCAGCATTTATTGCATGCCCAGAAACTATACTGCTTCAAAATCACAATCGTTAAAATTAAAACAGGAGCATGCATCATTTTGAATGTTAAGTAGTATTTAAACTGATCAGACCGATTTTGCAATATGTGTGTTTGTTGTAAATTAACATGAACCTGCTTTGATATAAGATGTTCCATTGGTGGTAAGGTTGTGTTTTCAGTGACTTTTATTTAGAAGAAAGGTTTGTTAAATTATTTGAATGTTTGTTATTACTGTATGACTTAAGTTAAATTCTAGCTCAGGTTTTTTTTCTTGTTGGGAGGGGTTACAGTTTTGTTCTTTTGTATTCCTGATCAATTCCATTTTTCTCACATCAGGTCTTTTTGTTATCCAGCCAAAAGCTGGACCTACTGTTTCAACTGTCATGAGTGATTTCTCCTGTACATTCTCTTGTACATTCCTGCAAAGATTTTACAATATCACTTCTTGGCTTGTACAGTTAGAATACACTCCAGAGGGCAATTCACCGCCATACTCCATGAATTCATCTTACACAATGCTCTCAGTGTTCCCCAAACAGAGTGGATGTTGCATTTTCATATTCTATATCATTGGTATAAACTAGTTATACGTTTTTAAATAAAGTGTAAATGTAGGTAAATGAAGATAGAGAGAAAGATAGATAAATAGTTTGGATTCCTTCACTACCTTTTATCTGAACTCAATATACAAATAGGCCTATACTCTAGGGGTGAAGTTGAGGCCAAGGTTTCCCCCCAGTAGGAGGTGATCTTTGTCCTTTTAAAACATAGAAATTGATTTACTAAAGGATTTGAGAATGTTCACTTAAAGAAGAATATAGATTCACTTCAGTTATCCAATAACATGCAGATATAAATATTTAGGACTGATTCACATGGGAGTGTTGCCAAACTCTTATATGCATTTATTAGCCCTTGTCTGTCTCTGTCTATATTTATTCTTGGCAGTCTGGGGTGGAATGCATACCTTCCAACTTTATGGGATCAGAAAGCAGTAAGAAAGTCAGGCATCAGAAAGTAGGCAAAGAAAACACCCCCTTGCCCTCTTAAGTTTCATCTGTTTGTGGACATTGCTTGACACACAGATATTTGATGGTTGACTAACATCTATGTATATTTCTAAATTGTAATTTATACAAGTGTGAAGAAGCAAAAAAAGTCCCCAAAAAGTATAATTACCATGATGTTGGGTCTTATGTGTATATCCTCTATTTAATACCTAACATCTTACTAAGATTATATTATGACATTCTGACTGAATGACGGACTATTGATTTGAATTTTGGATGTATATATGATGGATGTTGGGGTATCTACTTTTTGCAAACAGGTTTTCGTTAGGACTTTTTACAATGTTTTATATTGTCCTTTTTATAGTTTTTATAGTTTTTAAATAGTTTATACAATTTTTATTAGACAACATGTATTTAAAGATTACCGTAGGCTGGGTTAAAAGAATCTATAAGACATCCCAAAGGTGATATCTCAAATTATATAGTATGATATGTTTCCTAGGGTGGTTAGTCCTCTTTATATGATGTTTTATGTTTAGAAATGTCACCCATACTATGTGAATATGATATAAATATAGCTGCTAGATTGTCAACCTAAAGATCTGTGTTTAAATTATAGACAGGGTATTAAAGTTTTTTTCTGGTTACATTTTTCGAATTTGGACCAATCTCCCTACAACGGGTCTGCTTTATTAAAGCTTTCCAAGGCTGGAGAGGATGCACTTTCATCAGTGAAGCTGGGTGATCCAGCAAACCCGCACTGGATCTGGTCCAGGATTCAAAACATTTAATAGCAAAGAGCAAATGACTTTGAAAAAAACCCATTCCAGGTTTGCTAGATCATCCAGCTTCACAGATGAAATTGTGCCTTTCCAGCCTTGGAGAGCTTTATTAAATCATGCCCATCATATTTAGTTGTATTTAAAGAGTCACAATATATTGTATTTTAAAGATAATATACACGATATCCTAGACCTTTAACATATATTAAACAATGGTCAATACAATAGTCAAGGTAGTCAAAAATGCTAGGTGATCCTATTTGTATGTATGGCATTTTAAATTAATCAATAATGATTAAAATATTCCTGTTGTTCAGTTTGGAAATTTTGTGTACAGCAGGTTTACCTATTGTATAACTGTGTTGCTAAATCTAAATATTATTTTTATTTATTTTTTAATGACTAAGAGTAAAGCATGTGTCATGAAAATGTTTAATCCTGTAATCAAAATTAAAGCACTAAAATAATGTTATAGTTAATTTAAAAAAATATATATTTGGCATTCATTGCGGTTTTCATTGGCTCTGAAGAGGGGATAGCCTCCACCTCCTCCACAAGCATGTTAATGTGCTAATCACTAGTTAGGCTGTTGTACTGGATGATTTAATTATCTCTTACTTAATGATGCTTAATTAAACAAAGAACTATTTGTATTAATATCTTACTATTGTACATGGGATTATCATATTATCTTCAGTTACTTTGTCATTCCACACTTGACCTAGTTTGTCTTTTCACATATTCAGGAAATGGTGGAGTAGTGTCTTTTTAATATTCTTTTTAAGCTTTGAGTACTTTATAACCTATGCTTTGGCTATAGCATTCTGGCAGGGTTTGTTTTATCACAGAAATGATGGAAGCATTTAGTTCTATTGTTTTACATTAAATATCTTTGTATTTGCAATTCTCTTCTGAAGCTCAGAGAGTTACAAATTATTAACATTCAATTGTCATGCAATTAATTTCCCTGGCCCAAAATGTGGTACTCACACATTTGGCTGACATTTGGCAAAAGTTTATTGTAGATATTGCTTTGTAAGCAAAGTTTGTAAAACAATATGTGACACACCCGGCCTGATTTATTAAAGTTCCCCAAGACTAGACTAACAAGGAGTATGATAATAACTGGAGACAGCAGTGTGTTAGAGAAATTAGCTCTTAAATTTGTTTCTTATTTTATTAAGTCACAGCGTGTTGAGGAGATTTATAGATGTAACTGATACATTGACGGACTTGCAGAAGAAAAAATCAAGTTCCCCAGATAGAGCTCTATTTTCTTGCAGAGCTTTGTAAACCTCTGGGTTGGCAAACAGAAACACAAACGCTTTAGTGCAGTGTTCCTTGATAATTACTGTATCTACAGCTCACAGTACATTAGTGTGGTGGTTCTTGGGAAGAATTCCTTTTACAGTGCTGGTTATTGAGAACAATGTCATCCATGCAGATATCCAATAGATCATTGGTATTAGTTAAACTGACCTGAAAGTCACAAACTGCTCATTGCTCCCTCTGGAGGAACCCAAGGGTTCTACAGAACCCAGGTGGAGACACACTGCTTAATAAATTTCATCTAAATATTTAGCTGTTTGCCTGAAGTACAACATTAGGATATTTGTTTCTTTATCTTTTACTGATAATAAGAACACATGCAAGAATGCACATTACGATTTTTTGCTGCATTGCCAACTTTTCTGAATTTCAAAATATATGGACTTTTCTGCTTCCATCATTCCCTGTATACATTTTCTGCTTATCAGTGTGGCCATTGATGATGTTATACATTATACAGTAATAACATTACACCAGATCAGAGAATGCGGATTGTGTATGCTACCAAAACAAGAAACTACTATGAAATTAAACGATATTCATACTTGTTTGGGTAAATTGATCCTAAACCAAAATTAAATTTAAAAAAATGCAAATTAGGAAAACAAAAGCATTTAAAAACAGTGTAAAAAATATTACTACCAATAAACTGTAAGCATCACTAATTTCAATGAGCTGTTCCATCAATAAGCATGAATATCGGGTTGACAAGTAGTTTGAAAATGCACAGCGAATATGGGGTGCATTGACAGATGAATGCAATTGCTTGAAAACTGGTCTATTGCATTTCTTTTTATAGTAACAATTCAAATGTTTTATTGTGTTTGTTTTTTTTCCATTGTCCATCACTGAAAGATAAAGTTTAGTATGTAAAACTATAAAGATAATTTATTACTGTGCTCTGGTATAAATGAGCCAGTTTAGGACAAAAACAGGTACAAGGAAAATTTAAAATTAGGTAGTCATTCTATAAAAGAGAAGGACATGGTGTGCTCTGAAATAATTTTCAGTTCTTGAGAAACCCTTTGTTAAAAATGATTGGGGATCAGAGGGAAAAGCCTCTTAAACCAGTGGTCAGTAGAAAGAATGCCCCTTATATAGTGGTGCCTAGAATATCCCTTTTTAGACAACTAAAAGCATCATCGGAGTCATGCAGCTGGGTTTACTAAATGGCCATTGGTCCCAAAAGCCTTTCAGGCATCATTAAATGGGAGATCAATCAGCACAGCCCAAGGAAGCCTTGTTGAGAATGGCCTATCTATGTAGTATCATCCACTGCAGCAGATCATCTCTGAAACCTCTGTTAGGCTGCGTACACACGCTCAAAAATTGTCGTGAAAAGTTCCTTTCCAACAACAAAAGACTGAGCCTACTGACTGTATATACTGCATCATTCTGTTCCTATGGAGAGAGGAGGAAGGACTGAATGGCACCCTGCTGCGCTTTCTCCCCTGGATAACTTATTTTACCTTTTGCTATCAAAAATCTAGGGTTGGATTTAGATGTGCTGTCATGAAAACTCCATACATAAAGGTTTTAACCTAACTAGGCCTAGTGACTAAGTGTGCTAATATTGTATATCCAGTGAGCCAAAGACCATGCTTCTGTTTCTTCTTAATTCTTATTTTTTATTTTGTTAATTTAGCCCTAGGTACTACTTTTATCTAAAAATTAAGGTGTCATAAATCCTTTCAAATTATGTCTAAAAGCATGCATTTTATTACTAAATCATAAAATACAAAAGTACAAAAAGTAATTTGTACATAAAGTAAAAAAGTAATTCAAGGTGAATTTCAAATAATCATATAATAGCATTTAGAGGGTAACTAGAAAACTAGAAAAAGCAAATACATTCCAGATTTTTTTTTTTGATCTGGCGATGTATTAATAGTTTTTTGTGGGGGGTATTTATTTACAGAAGTTGAACATGACTAGCTCATCTGAAGGGAGTACGGTGGATATCAGGCCCCCTGGGGCAGCAGTGGAAGGAGAAGGGGAGCTGGTGGAGATTGAACCGGAGGAAGCTTTAGAACCAGATGCCTGCTTCACAGAAGGTGAGTGGGAGAACATTGCTCATTAAAGCCTTCTTGTTTGGCAGTTGGCCTACACAGCAAGATTATATAATGAGATGAACCTTTTAGTCTCCCTCTAAATTAAAATAACACACATGTTGTGCATTCGAAGAAAAAAGAAAAAGAAAAGGATATCTACGTTTAAATTTTGCAGAGAAAGACTTTTGTCATTTTTTTAATTAACTGATGCTTTATTTTCACTTTGGCTGATGGCCGATTTTAGGCACACATATTGTTTATAAGAGAACATATTGCTTACCTGGAGGCAGAGAGGGGAAATTGACTCCATGCAGTTATTGCAGAAATTATGTTAAAGATTGAACTCTGGACAAAATGCCTAATAGTTGTTTTAACTGAAAAATTTTTTTGTAATTTGTAATATATTAACAAGATTGTAAAAGTATATATATATATCTATATATATATATATATATATATATTATAAATATATATATTCTGTATATATTTATATTTTTATATATAAACAAGCAACCTAAAGAATATATAAACTGTTAAATATGTGTCAAAAAATGAAGAAAGAATGAAGAATGACTCGCAAGTATTGCCTTTGGGCTCCTTATGGCTCTTTTCCTCCATATTACTGACTTACAATGCTCTTTCTGCACTGTGTTTTGTGTGGAGGTGACCAACTTGTTAGAGGAGCAGAGCTTTATTATTTCATGTCAGAGCTGTCTTTCTAATGACTGTTGGGAGAATAATCAAAAAGCAGGAGCGCGGTTCAGAAAGAACAGATTCCAATAAATGGATATTATTGCTTTACAAGTCCTTAGGTACAGCTTCCTCTCCAGCAAGCAGCTCTGTAATGACTTGAATCTTAATGAAAACCTTTTGAAAATGAATGTCAGAAGCAAAGTGCCTTAGATCTCACACTGATATACAGCTGAGGCTTAAAGCACAGAGATTCCTAAACAAAGAAAGCACCCTGCTATATTTCAGAAGCAGTTCAGGACAAAGGGGCATTATTAAGCAAAACAGACATTTCTAGATCTTATCTCCAACATAGTAGACCTTTATTCAGTTAAGGTCCATTTTATTGTTTCACTCTTTCCACCACATTTTCTAGACAGGTTGTTAACACCAGTTGAGGTTTAAGTTTTGCATCTTTAAATATAAGTTTTGTGCTTGCTGGATTGAAGGTGACCATGGTTGTTCCAGAACCGCCATGGCTTTGGCTGTGATAGAAAATGTTTTTTATTAAACACATGAAGGCCCCCAAGTTCAGCACTCTTTACATATATGCAATTTGATCGTAGAACCAATGTGGGCCCTTCAGGTCCTAAAATTGGGTTTCTAAACCCAAGCAGAGTAGAGCAGAGCTACCTTTCTTGGAAGCAACGTCCAAACAAAAGTCAAGGCCTAAGTGCACAGTGATTTCAATTTTGAGGTTTCCCAGAGTACACCAAAAATATTCTGTCGACCTGTCTTTATGAACTGCAAAAACTAAATTATGTACATTCGTTTCCTTTTTTTATTTCTACATATTATTTGCAAATTAGAAATGACTATATAAAATGATTTGTGTTGTTAGTTTTCATGTAATGTGTAACTTCTTAGTCTTCTACTATAAAAGGGAACATAAATGTCTGAAAAACTGTTTCATTATAAGCCTTAGATGCAAAGACTTTACAAGTCAGTAATATTAGACTAGTAAAGCTTCTAATATTTCTTTGTATTGAATCTTCTATTTTAGGATGTGTAAAAAGGTTTCCAATTTGCAGTGTGAACATTGATGAAAATAATGGCAAGTTATGGTGGACTTTCAGGAAAACCTGCTACACAATTGTTGAACACAACTGGTTTGAAACCTTTATTATCTTCATGATTCTTCTTAGTAGTGGAGCACTGGTAAGTTAGAGATTTAACTTTACATTATGGGCAAGTCCACAACTATACAAAGGTCTTAGAATCAATGATATGGAGTAATTGGTTCTCTTTTTATTAAGTGGACTTGTCATTTGTTCTAAATATTTAGTGGCTTATTATAGTAGTTTAGTGCCTTGTTTTATATCCTTTTCAGTCTGTGAGTGCCCAATCAACCTGACCACAACTCACTGATAACTGATAAGGTCAAACCTAGTTGGACAGGGGGTGGTGGTCAAGATGTGCCTAAGCACTAAGTAACATTAGAATTTGTTTGCAAATAAACAGGGGAGGTGCAAAGTGTACAGCTGCACGAAGGCCCTGGACCCACCTTGGCCAACAGCTGTCCCTATGGGGACCTCAAGTCAAATTGGCAGCAACCCAAAGTGAGTTCTGCACTGGGCCCCACTGTTGACTACTTCTGCCACTGGTAGCAAATGTTTAAAACAATTAGAAAAGTACTCTAATCACAGAAATTCTTTAAACTGAGTAAATGCGCAGCTGAATTTGGAAAAAGATTGTCCCAGCTTTAATATAGTATATTTGTACAAAATTCTCAAGTCCACACCAAAATAAAAAAAAAAAAGCAAGAAAGAATGACAACTCATAAGTTCCAGTGGGCTTTAGGATAAACAATTAACAATATAACATGGATGTAGGTCTTGTGTCTCAAAAAGAGATAGGGAATAATCAATAGTATATGAATTGCAAAAGGAAATACTACATTGAACATAGGATTTCCATTTAATTGTCAAAAGCATGCACTCACAAGTAACCTGTGGCAAGAAGATTTCAGGACGGGCCATTGATATGCAAAGGGAGGCCCTACACATGCATGCAGACCTAGAAAAGGCAATGAAAAAAGAACCATCTGGGAATGTGGCTTTTTTGGTCCATGAATGCTTACAAAGTTCCACCTACCTTTGGTCTTTAAGGCAAATCTTTTTAGGGTTTAACCGCTAGTCTAACCTAGTCTGTGCCAAAACATGTAATTTTATAGCCATTGATTGGGTGTATTTAGAAATATTTTCTGAAATATTTCACCCACCAAATACTTTTTAAGGTATTTTTTAGCTATTGTTTTTTTGTGCAGAAAGTTAATTTTAAACCACACAACCGGACATAAACGTACTTCATTAAAATGTTGAAAGCCCAGCATTTAGACAGCTTTGGGCAGGATTCACTTATTAGCAAAAGCACTACAACACATTCAGGGTGATTAGATCATTTTTTGACTGCTATTTCATGCCTGTGAGTGCCTTCGGAGACTGGAGATAATTAGATTATGTCTTAAACCTTATTTACGATTTCAAGCACCTGTCAAGCATATGACCACTGTTATGGCACCAGTTACAGATATGCATGATAGATGAACCGGAAATCACATTCCTGAGAGCTCAGGTTATAATTACAATGTGGGAATTCATTTCACTTCCTTCATTGGGCCCAACATTTCTATCTTATTTTACAACATTCAGTATCTGCTCTAAAGGGATTAAATAAAGCTGAAGTTTGTATATTTATGCCAGCAATTAGCAGCCTTGCAAAGGTTCCTGATTCCACTGGAGGTGAGCAAACATTTGAAGAGGTCAAATTTCACGTTTGTTTAAAAAATGAACAAATATTATTAATACTGCACACCTGTATAGAACCAACCCTTTTACACAGGGATGTACTAAATACAGAGAACCATGAATTCATACTGGTGAAGAAGTTTACAGTCTAATACTGCAATCATACAAGGTCAGCTTGGTCAGGTACCCATTTAAAGGTGAAATCCAATAAAACTTTTATTATATTACTATATTACTTTTAATATTATTACTTTTGTTTGACAGTCTTTTGATCAGATAGGACAGTCTGCCCTACAATTAAATAATATAGGCTGGTCCAGGACCCACTCCACTTTGTTACAGGGCAATGAAGGACCACCAAGCACACAAATCAGGTCATCTCTTTGCCGTCTCTTCTTGTAAGAATGATTCGTTAAGCACAAAGAAGTAATGTGCTTGACACAAAGAGCCTCCCTAGTGTGCTGCTTCTCCAAAGATTGCAGGAGGATGATGGCCAGACATTGTTTTGTACTTTTGCTGGTTCTGTGTGATTTTATCATTTCTGATAAATACACTACTGGAGGTAAAGCTGTGAATACACTCTTTATATTTGCATTTAGACCCTGATTTGCTAGGCAAAAGTTACAAATTAAAGGTTGGGTTTACATGGGTGTTTACCAACTTTGCAATTAAAAAAGGTAATTATACATTTTCATGTATGCACAAAAAAAGTGATTTTTACAAAGCAGTTTCTAAATACAAATTATGCAAAAAGTCAATGATTATGCACTCTCTTGCTTACATTAAATTTATAGTGCTGTCTTTTTAGTATCTCTATAAATATGTTACTGTAACTGAACAATGTTTTACTGTAATGTTTAAAGGTTGCTTTGCTAAGAAAAATTGTTGAAGCAATAACGCCTAAATTACCAATATGTTTTGGTGTTTTGGGGTGTTTGATCGTTGCTGATAAGATGTGGGTAGGACACTTGATTTCATGTCATCCACAATTGAAGGCTTGTAGGAAAAAAATTAAATAAGATTTTTATTCAACAGTTACCTGGTAAATTATGTTTATTATATAATATATATAATACACTAATATAATGTATTATATTTTCTAACCCAGAAGGCTAAATGTCAATTGTATCTAAATATTTGCTTTGGACAATATTTTTCTTATAATTTTTTAAAAATTAGCTTTAAATCAACAATTTTTTGAATCTCATTTACTTAGACAATTTAAGGCTGTTTGATACATTCATTGTGTTTGCATAAAGATCAGAGACTTAAGCTGCGTACACACTTCGAATTTTTGTCGTTGGAAAGGATCTTTCACGATCCTTTCCAACGACAAGGGAGTGCACGATGCATGAACGGTGCTGTACATACAGCACCGTTCATGCTCTATGGAGAGGGGAGGGGGAGAGCGACGGAGCGGCACCCTGCTGCACGCTCTCCCCTTCCCTTTCATTAGGATCGGCTGTCGTCCATCGTCCGTGGATCCGGCAGGTCGGTCGTCCGGACGATGGACGACACCGACTGTACACACGGCAGATTTTCGCCCGATAATTGGCCGATGCCGATTATCGGGCGATAAAAATCTGACGTGTGTACGTAGCTTTAGTATTTGAATGGTGATTGGTTAGCTGACCTGAATAATTTATACATTCAAACTTCCACCCATCAGGCTTTTGAAGATATCTACATAGAACAAAGGAAAACAATTAAAACCATGCTGGAATATGCTGATAAAGTCTTCACGTACATCTTTATCCTTGAAATGCTTCTAAAATGGGTGGCCTATGGATTTGTAAAATATTTTACCAACGCCTGGTGCTGGCTGGACTTCCTGATTGTTGATGTGGGTATTTTATTCTTTATATTATATATATATTACTAGTATTAATATATTGTTTTGTAACATTATTACAACACAGAATTCCTGATTAACCCTTTTGTTAATTAGTTGTAACATATTGTATGTAAATGTGACCATTTAGGTTGTAATCAAACCTTTGCACACATTTTAATGCATAAATGAACAATCTTTTCTTTATTGAGCCTGATTAGTTGAAAAAAACATATTTTGATATATGATATATGAAAAAATCACCTATAATATTTTTGGGGCATTGCAGTGCACCACAATGCACTGTTAATCCAGTTTTGTCCATTGTTGTAAACGGAAGGCAAAATATGTTGATTTATATTGTAAATTTTTATTAGGGTGTCATATAGAACATATGGCAGTAGACAGCAATGCACAAATACCAGGGATGTCTAACACCAGTCCTCAAGATCCAGAATTTGCACACAGATTTCTCTAAAAATTAGTAGTGCTTTAGAGAGTGGTTTACAGAATGTCAGAAAATGACTTTTTTATATTAAATTTAAGGCCTGTATGTGATCCCTAAGGACAGGAAGTGGACATCTCTGGCAAACACCATGCATTGTAGTGGGTTACAGTAACACCATGCATTACCTTGTATGCAAACATTTGAAGCTGGCCTTTAAATGTTCCAAAGATAACCTGTAGTTTCATTAATATGGAATGGGAGCAAATGCACACTAACCATACATCTTCTTTCAGTGCCTGGTCATACATTTAAATGATGTGTGTATAATTATTTATTATTACCTAGTTATTACATAGCTCCGACATAATATGCAGTGCATTACAAAGTCCATAGTCATGTCACTACCTGTACCTCAAAGGGGCTCACAATCTCATGTCCCTATCACAGTCATATGTCTTCAATACAGTGTAAGGTCAATTTTTTTTCAGGGGGACGGGGACCATTAATTTAACTGAATGTGGGAGGATACCGGAGTATTCAGAGGAAATCCACACAAACATGTGTAGAACCTGCAAATTCCATGCAGATAGTGCCCCAGTAACAATGTTGAACACTTTTGTCTTTGGGTGGGGAAATTCCTTGGGCACACTGCACTGCATTGAGAAAAGTTTTGTTTGTGCTTACAGGGTGGGGGTTCCCATTGGGCAGATTTTTTTAAGGTGCTGATAAAGGTAAAACTGGACATTAGAGGGTACCTGCTATGAAGCTGTATTGTTTGTGTGCATTTCATTAGCAAGTAGTCTTTATATTCAAATGTCTAACATCTATTTTGTTTATATATTATGAAAATATTACCTGTCCATATTTTTGATCCCAAAATGTATCACATGTTCTTTAGAAAAAGTCAACGTTCCTAAAGTGAATTATATTTGATTACATTTTAAACCATGTTTTTTTCCATACAAAATAATATTGTCCTCGCAAAAGCTATTGCAATTAGTTTCAAAATGTAAAATAATTGTGTATATCAGAAAACCTTCTTTAAATTGCTTGGATTGTACTTAGTATTTACAAAATCCAGGCACTTTTTATAGTATCATATATGGGGGCAGCATACTTCAAGAGGAATAAAATGGGTGGGTTCTGTCCTAGGCTAACCAATATTTACAATTAGTCCCCTTGACTCATGAGCATTTTTTGCTCTGCCTTCCATAATAAATCATGACATTAAAAATAAAAAATAAACTGTTGAAAAAAGTTTTCAATTATACTTACCTTTAGTTTCCCCCCCAGACCTAGGCAAGACTGATCTCAGATTCTTCAAGCAAAGTGCCTGGGGAGTGCCTAGTTATGCAACTTTACTGCTGCTATTTATCATGGGGAATTGAATAACTTTTTTTTAGAGTAAGATCCACTTTCATCTAATATTTAGCAGGCTTTTGGGAAACTCTGGTTGGCAATTAGGCTTACCAATAAAGATGCTAATTATATACATAAAATGGCTGCTGAAGTCTAATAAATAATTGATGATGATGGTGATCTTTCAATTTACAAGCTAAGAATAAATAAGGTCCTAGCCAAAGCAATGTTTTAGTTCTGTATGGAAGCTGGTCAGTAAAATCATCTCTGGGTTTTTTATTTCTTTCATCTCTAGTGAATGCCAACAGTTGAACTGCCTTTTCAGAGGGCCCGACTCTGTATTTCTGCGTTGGAATATTGTTTAGGGCTCACTTATGTTGTAGCCTTTTTATTATAATTAAAAGTAGTTTACAAAACTTGTTGATTAAATTAAACATGCAACATAAAACAGTTATGAGTAGACTAACCCTTTAAAAAAACGTGTAGTCCTTATAAGTGAACTAGGCTGCCATGTCTATGTTCTCTCAGTTTAAGCCTTGCGTTGGAGCACCTTGGGAGCTCCACAATCAAGAGCATTCCTATGTAAAAATGCTGATCAGCAGCACTGCTTAAGAGCTGGAGCTCACACCCTTAAACATATAACTGTTGGCCCATCTCTGCACCACTGGTCAGAGCTGAGCTAGAGCTCATTCCCTCCTTCACATTCCTAATTGTAACCATTTTCACCACTGGTCAAGATCTAGAGCCCACATTCTCCAGCACATTCCTGTTGGTCCATTTGTGCCCTGGAACAGCTTTTTGACCAATATTGAGACCACAGAAGCTGGTCATCATTTGTGTATTAGAACACCCCAGGTTTCAAAGTTCAATAATCCATAGTAGCTAAAACAAATGTATCTGGTTGTTTTAAAATGGTTGAAAAGAGAAATACCGTTCTTATAGGCTGCTAATCAACTTTAAAAATAACGTATCCAAAATTATTATGTGTATTTTATTCTACCCAAACAAAACCACACATAGAAGGAATATTTTTTTTTCATCTTGTGTTAAATATTTCAGGCAAAGCATTCTAGAGAATAAAGCAAACATGTTGCCATTTCAATAGTGCCTACTCTTGTCCTCTGGGATGTCATTGTTTAAAATGGCTGTTAATACCACTGTTAGGTTCCTGTAGATAATGGAAATTATTGAATTAACAAAGTGCTATGTGATTCAATTTTAACCTCACATTTTCTTATTCCTTGCAAACACCTCTGTTAATGAAACAAATCGATCTTTCAACAGGAAACAGATGGCCGGTCTGTGAAGCAGTGCAGCTACATAAATATAAATGTGATGATCTTTTTGCCATTTTTATAAAATGTTTTATTCTCTTTAATGTCCTGTGGTCCTATTGTAGGTATCCTCGAATTTTACAGATGGAGTTTTTGGAGTTTTATCTATATATGCCTGTGTTGATCTAAGGTTACGATTTAGAAAGTTGTTTCAAATTTAGACACTCATATTATTGGGAGTTTTCTGTTTATTTTGAATTCGACACCCAACATTTTTTTTTCTGCATGTATCCATTTAGGGGTTTTTCTCTCACATCAACCATAAATGCAGACTGAGATAAAAATCTGATAGATGTTAGGACCCTTGCCTATTTTATCCACTTTATTAATGTGGACATACATATTATTTATATAATCTTAGTGCGTTCTTTTTGTGTCTAATGTGTGCAGAGGTTTCCAATATTCATACTATTCCAGGAATGTACCTGAACTCTGAATAGATTCAAGTTCTCACCATCTACCCATTGGACAGCATGGTACCACCTCTCAGCTATATAATATGCTAATATACCAATTTATTTTTATGCCAAGCTTTCAGTTAGCTATGAATGCCAAATAACAATAGAACATCTCCACATTTTGTTTAGAAAAGGATTGTGGAGAACCAATATGTTAGTCCAGGAAATATTAGTCCAAAATCTTAGTGACTTACTGAAAAAAGTGTAATGCTAAACAGCATCTGGAGCTGAGACTTTTCCTTTTCAATGTGTGCAAAACTTTAGACCTCTGAATAAAAGAAAAAGACTTGTAACAGTATTCAAATACCAATGATTGAGCCATGGTCCTTTGGCATTAAATCAACATTGCCTGAATTTCCAACATTAACAGATATAACTAAATCATACAAAATAGATGAGCTCCTTGATTAATACACTCTGTTATATATTCAATAAATCACACACATGATGCCAAGGACACCGCTGCAGGTCTTTTCTTCCTAAGTATACTTCATGTCTTCCTCTCTGAATATCAGAGGCTTCTGTAATGATGACCGTTCAAACAGGTTTTCCTAGATATTCTTTTGATGTCCATTTTCTTCACATGTAGGATTTTAGGTGAGCAAAGCGTCTTACTGAAGTCAACAGCAGTTAAGATACATATAATATAGTAGTAGTATTACAGTAGTATATTAATAGTGATGCTCAGACAAATATAAAATTACTTTAAATGTGCAGGACAGAATTAGCATTTTATACTTATAGGTGAAAGATTAACTGTAAAGATGTACTGCACTCTTAATCTGTTACCACTCCAGGGAATAAATATTTAGTATCACCTGTGTAAAAAGAGAATACAATAAAATATTATTAGAATAAAATTATATTAAATATTATTGGGAAAGCTGCAGGGAGATCACAGGCCGTGCAGGTGATTAGTTCTTATTATTCTGCTTGGCTTTTGTGGGCAAATATTACAGAATTCAGTTGCTCTATAGCATCATGTGAATAATGGGAACAGACACTCTAATAACTTTTAGTGATCCTGCAGCAGGAAGACACAAGCAACAAATTATTCCTGGTTTAGAAAACTTTAAGTATTCTAAGTAATTCTAAAACAGTTTAGAAAGCTTACACACATGGATATAAATCTTTAATTCAACAATCATATGGCTGAAAATAACTTTTTATAAAAAGTTTCCTTATCTTGGTGCGTTAGCATTGTGAATTGAACCCCAGTTATCATCCACATTGGCAGCTTCAGAATTTGGGACATTTCTAAAAGTCGGAGGTCCAAACAAAGCTATTAGAACAGATGAAAACATTTTAATTTAGATCCAAGTTCTTAAAGTATAACTCAAGTATACCTTTAACAAAGGTAAAGAAAGAACACAGAGTGTTCAGCATTGTGACAATGTTTCACAATCCACTTTAGTAAAATAATGCTCTGAATAGATAATGCACTCAGCAAGAAACTCACATTTCCTTTTCTGTGCTTTGTTGGCGTTTAGAGAGAACATGTGACTCATTTAGTGGAAGCAGCAATTAAATTCAATGATTTCTGCACAACAGTTAAGCCAAAGAAGCCAAATTGTTAATGAACTGTGCTGACTACAAAGATTTTATAAAGGTTTACCTAAACTGCTTTGAGTACAACACAACGTAATGAAATTGCATTTGGGTGATCACAATTTGATGACTCAGCATGCATGATCATGAATCATGAAACATTCATGAAACATTTACAGAGTCAGTCCGTCAAACTTGACCTCCCTGGCTTCAAAATTGGCAGAAGAATTGAAATAAATTTGTATGTAGTGTTTTGTTCTTCTGACTGTCTCAAAGGAAAATTCCAAATTTAAATCTTATTTTTACAAACCCTTTTTACAATGAATTTTAGAATATGGCATAACAAGTACAAGCACTGAGAAACTTCATTATTTTATCTAGAGCTAAAGTTAGGTTTTGGTATGCAAGCTTGTAAGGTTTAAACCAGCTCCACATGTTAGTGTTTTCTATATTTCTCTTTATCCTTTTTAACAAGGTTACAGAAGTCAGCATAGCACACTTGTCTAAAATTCTTCTTTAGTTGTAACTTCACCATAAAGGTGCCCGTACCCCTTAATGTGTTTTTGACATATTGTATAGGAGAACACAGAGCCCCCACAGTCCCCCACCAATCCTATAGTCACCTGTCTCAAAATCAGAAAGATATTGCTAAGTGGATAATTCTACCACTTACTAAAATCTTCCCAGCCAAGTCCCACACACTGGCACTACAATCCTATTTAATAATATGGATTTGGCTTGATATTCCATTGGAATAAATGGAATTGCAAAGCATAAGAATGAACAAGATTGTAGAGTTCATGTTCAGGCCTGGCCAGGAAGATGTGGGGATGTGGGAAACCTATGTAGATTTTTTCATTTGTGGACAGGGTTTTAAAAGATAGGAATGGCAGTAGGGGGTGATCTGACAAAGCCTTCAGCTAAGTCCAAAACACATCAACTCGTATGGTCACCTGTAAGCTGAGGTTAAATTTAAAGTGGAATATATATAAAGATGTAAATATTATTTACGTTTTTATATAGGAAAATCCCTTACTGTAGGGATTTCTATAATTTGTTTTTGTTGGGGGGGGGGGGGGGGTACTGGTTAAACAAACAAAATAATATTCATAGTGGTATGAAAGAATAAACTTCCCTTCAAAAGCAAAAAAAGTCACCATTAGTATTGATGAATTATCAATCTATTAATTCTCAATAATTAAACATGCTGTTGGCTTTGAACAGATTTCTATCATATCTCTTTTGGCGGTGGCCCTCGGGTATGATCAGCTAGCCGCTATTAAATCTCTAAGGACTTTGAGAGCATTGAGACCTCTACGTGCATTATCAAGATTTGAAGGCATCAGGGTAAGACCGAGGTTGTCATACAGCAGAGATTTACTTGTTTTCTTTGTTGTAGGTTCCTTTTTATTGTCAGGCTTAATTTTGCTCATCAAAACCAACTGGAACTCCATCAAAATGTGAGAGCGGGTAAGACCTTGAGAGCTTGTGCTCCATTGTGACAACAGGTCTCTTTCATCAGGTGGATCTAACATACTTTGTCCCTTCTAATCAGACTTCCTTTTTCAGCTGGCTTGCTTACATGGAAGGATTCAGATAGTATTGATACCCCTTCAAAAACCAAAAGATACCTCAAACATACAGCAGAAAAATTTGAATTGTTGCTTTTGTTTCTTTGTTTAGGTCTCTCTCGTTAGCTTAGTAGCTAATGCCTTGGGATACTCAGAACTAGGAGCTATTAAGTCCCTAAGGACATTAAGGGCCTTGAGACCATTAAGAGCCCTTTCACGATTTGAAGGGATGAGGGTAAGATGAACAAGGACTTTTAATGCATGTGTAGAAACATGCATGTGATATGTCATAAGGAATGAAAGATCAGTTCTATTGCTTTACCATTGCTGTAATAGAAAAACAAAACACATTCTTTGTCTGACAACATGTCTTTTACTTTATTGAACTAGAAAGTAGTACTCCTACTCACCATTAATATTATTCTTTATTTTGAAGAAATTTTAATGAAATTAATGAAGAAATATATAGGTGGTTAACCAAAATTTGGAAAATGTTACCAATAATGCATGAATTGTCATGTAGAGATAAATTGGCCTTAACTATATTTTTTTCTATCATGTTATATCTGCTTCTATATATATGCATTATATTCTAGCTTTTTCCTAAAGCAGAATGTTAGGCATATAAAAAAAAACTCCAAAATTAAAATGTGTATCTATGAATGGTATTTTTATATAGTACTTTGTCTTTTTATAAAGCTTTTGTAGTTAAGGCAAAATCAGAAATTAGAAGAGGAAAACAAAAAGTTTATTTTTATCACCCTGTATAAATATATAAATTGTTCATATAGAGAACTATCTTTCCCATTATTCACTTTGTAACATTCTTTTGTAATGATCCTAAAGGACAACAGGGCACTCTGCGTCTGGAGAAAAAGAAATTAAAGCTCTGGATAAGGAAGAGATTCTTTACTGTGAGGTCTGTGAAAATGTGGAAAAGGCTTCCTCAGGAAGTAGTTTCAGCAAGTAATATAGATTGCTTTAAGAAAAAGCTGAATGTTTTTCCAGAAGCACATAATATACCTGGGTATTAAAGCCTTAAAGTAAAAATACCAGAGACTTTTGATCCAGGGAACATCTGATTGCCTCAGGGAATCAGGAAGGATTTTTTGTGGGAGCAAAATTAAACCAAGGTTTTTTTTGCCTTCCTCTGGATCAACTTTGTCTATAAGGTTTTTATCTGGGATATGTTTATTTCCATAGAGGTTGAACTTGATGGACTTATGTCTTTTTTCAACCCTACTCACTATGTAACTATGTAAGTAGGTTTTTAAGTTAATGAAGAAGTTGGTAGATAAGGGGATAGAATTCACTGTGTGCTTCTACTTCATTATCAAATTAAAAGTTATTACAGCCCTTAACCATTCAGTTTTGCATTCAGGTTTTTTTTGTAAAGAAATATATGGGCAGGATCTGGCAGATAACACAGACTTGTACTTCAGCTGTAAGTGGTTAGCCTACACTCCCACTTTAAAGTGAACCAATATAAATACCTAGCAATTATACAGCAAGTTAACCCTAATCAGTAGGACTAACAAACAGGTAAGTTTGTAAGTAAGTTAGTAAGTTATTTGCTTTTTGAGAACTAACTGTACAAACCAATAAACTGTTACAGACAAAATCTAAGAAAAAGGACATAGTAAATGTGTGAACCAGACCAGTTTATCTCTGCAGATTCATGACATCATTGGTAACTGCTGAAAGAAAGTTGAAGGCATTAACAACGCCATATGTTCCATATGTAAGCTGCAGTTAAAGAAAAAATATATCAGGTGCCCACAATTATGTGGCGCCAACATGCTTTATGTGCAAAACCAGATTCGCACATTCTGTTATTCAATCCTGCACATTAATTTATATCACTGTAGTAATTATCTATGTACACTTAAACTATTGCACATTTCTGCTTTCTTGAGGACACTTTATTCCATGCATGGATCTATACCATTTAATCACTGCAAATGTACTTCTGAAGCTTGTACTACAATAAGTCTAAAACATTTAAGGGCAACAGTAGCATGGAGAAGGAATTATTGACCATTTAGTGGGGGATTCTATTATGTTTGATAATATTGTTCTTTATTTACTAAATATGATTGCTTAAAAGAAAGTAGAGTGCGTAGTATAATGAAAATGTGATGCCAAAATCAGGGGTATTTGGCATAATCTATCTCTATTTACTCCCATTTTATGGAAAAAGGATTAAATGACCTGGATAGGGCTATGTGTGTTGCTGCAGATTTGTGGCTGTTTATTTGGGGTCCAGGTGCAAGTGGCCTGGAAGGAATGGAGGGGCACCTGTCTTTGATAAAATAAACGGTAAATTGCCTGAGGCCAAGGGGGCCAGGTGGACAACCTATGTCTGGCCTGTATGCTGGGGGAACCTAGAAGGTCTCCCAAAGTTTAGATCTGCTTGACTAGCAGGCTAAATTTTGTTTTTTTTCCTGTCATGCTATAATGACACTGATCCCTTGCAAGGTAAAACTCCAGAATTTGCTTTGGGTTGCTGTTTTTTGTGAATAAAATTGGGCAGAGCACCCTAAAATTGAACTATAGCCTAAAATACCTCTCTGCAGTGGGTGCGTTTGAAGCTAACCCCTCACAAGTGATAAAGAAAAATTAGACAATGCCATGAAAACCAACTTTCCATTATACCCCTTATGTGCCCCTATTGTTCAATGAGGTGCAAATGTTGTATAATAAGACGTTGGGTGGCTTGAACTTAACTACATGTGGTTATTCCAAAAGTTGAGGTGCGTGCTTTTGAACAGAGCATATGGTTTTAAATTTTACAAAGACTATCTGGTTAGATAGGTTTTAAACTTTGGCAACATGCCCAAAAAAGCTTGGACCATGACATAGGGTAACACTGGACTCTCTTTAGGACAAATAGTGCTTTAATATAAATTGCTGAAGTCATGGAATGTGTATATTTTTTATGAGGATTGATCAGCTTAGCTCACATGTTTAAGATGCTATAGCATGATTTTGTTTTAATTTTTGTGCAGTCACAGAAATATTACGTCTCTTTTAACTTTTTTAAAGTATACTTTATACCCCTCTTTAATTTATTCTTACTGTTCCTCTAGGCTTGCATTGCTTAACTCCAGGACTATGTGGTGCCAACAGCCATTCAACCATTCTGAGAAACTGCTTTGGTGACCAATAAGGGCAGATTTATTTCACAGGCTTATGGCAGTTAGTATAGCTTAGTCATTAAATTAGGGGGGCCAGGTACCAATACCACGGTGAAACATTTTAATTTTTTCACTACTTTTAGAAAACAAACAATACCTGGAATACATTTAAGAAATCCGGCCTATTATTTATTTAGAATTGTCATTAAGGGCATATGAGCAAAGTCTTAGAATGCCCACCAATTATATTTGAGGAAACAAAATGCAATGATTTGCTTTTTTATACTGATGTATAGGAGTCATTTGCACATAATAAAAAGGTTGATTCTAAAAATACATTCAGAAGATTCTGTTTGGGCTTGTTGATCTGTGTGTCATTGATGTATGCCACATATGACTCACAGTAGTTATTGATGCAGTCATTTTTCTGTTGCCTGTAGCAGTCGTAAGTTTGGAATATGACATTGTGTCAGTCATTGTCATACTGAATGGTTGATGTAAAGAAACAGTTAAACAGTAGACAAATTAAAAACAATAGTAATAATGTGTTGCAGATTTATGCCTTCCGTATTAGATATTCTTTAAGGCTAAAATATAAAAAGATGGAAAATTAACATAACCTTAAGCATGTCTGCTCTCCATTAAACTGTAATACCCGGTAGAGCAGTAAAGCCAAAATTGTATTCCAGATCTGTAAATATTTGTAAAATTTTCTATACTATCCATTTATAGCTTCAATGCTGTTTTAATAAAAGGTTGATGAGGGCATTTTCTTCAGGGAAAGTAAATAATCATCATTTTATTGATCTTACGTTGTAAATAAAGCCTAAAGCGGACCTATCACCAAACGTTTTACTTTACATAAAAGGGTAGACAAAGGGTAGTCAGGGGGACATGTTTGCAATGAAGCCCAAACTGACAAGGCCATGTCCATATAATGCTGCTGATGACATTCCTTTCTGGCACATTTAGAAATGGATCTCACACAGCAGGCATTCAGTACCATGGACAGCCATGAAACCTGAACAGGAAGTAAAAAAGGAGGAGGAGCACAATGTTGCTGCAGCATAAATAAAAATTGGGTTTTGATTTTAGGTTTTTGTTTTCTTCTTTTAAGTGGGGAAATGTTCATTTGCTTTTTACATTCATATAAACAGGATAGGTGTTAAATATTTATTGTATTTACATGAGCCACACAGGTTTGGTAACTGCATGCCCAGACACTTTTTTAAACGATGTTAAAAAAATTCCTGGAATCAGTGAGGTTGTCCCTAAAACTATAGAATACACTGCTTTCATGTAAAGCACCATAAAACCCTTATCCACATACATCCTATGACTTTCATCAAACTACAGAAGATAAGAGGCATTCCCCTGTGCTTGGAATGTACTCTATTAATGAAAGAATTTGTATTGCATGTCTGTATTAACACTGTAAACCTGCCGTTAGCTAAGCCAGCATACATTTCTATTCTTGGCCATGTTACAGCAGACAGCACCACTTCTAAATGTATAAATTTCTGAAGTATTAGATAAACTAGCTGTTCATTAAAATTCAGATATCCGGCACCATGGTAACCAAGCACGGCACAGCTGATGTGACTTATTTTTCTACTTGATGGTTTAGAAATGTGAATGTTTTCCCCAAGCAAAAACATTCAGATAGTCTGGAAATTCCTGGAACTTCATTGCGGAAATTAAAAGACTACTTTCAATTGTCAGGATTTTGAGAGAACAGAAAATAGACAGCAGAGTAAGCATTTTACATTGGAGCAGCAATATGAAAAGGGATATATTTGGTAGGGTACACAAGCCTGAAGACCTTGAGATGTCTGGAAATGAGGTTTAATAAATATCCAGAGGTTCTCAGGATATTTATATATTGCCGATCAGGATTACAAAGGAGAAAAGAGAAGATTACCTCTGACTATCTCTAACTACCTTGCCTTATACCCTATAATATAACTTTTTACATAGCTCCTTCATCTTTTGCAGAAAGAACGTGTTACAAACAAAGGTTATTAGTATAGAAATAGTTAAACCAGTACTATACACACACTGGAAAATAGAAGATCCTGACCCATATGTACTTAGCACAAATATGACTTTTTATGTACCCACCACCAGCCGCATTATCTGCTGCTATTACTACCTTTTATTTATAATCCCCAATAAGTACCTCGACCTGGTTTGCTTCTGACATCAGAAAGTACACTTTGACCATTCCACAGGTCCACAATAGTCATCCCTTAGGACATGTTCTTACTAGAGTGTCGCGTTAATTAACGACTTTCATTGGGAGTTGGATTTTGCTGGAGACAATTTGGGGAGGCTAGGCAGTAATGGGTAAAGGAAAGATCAGTTCTCATTGAGAAATGACTCCTAAACTCAAAAACCATCTGCATTATCTACATCTATATGCACTTGCACTGACCTCAATTGTTAGATTTTACCAATTTACAGTTTTTTTTGCCTTTAGGCGCGTCTACCATAGTTTCTCGGAGATCCCTCTACAACTTTGCTGGAGGTCCAAGTTTTTCTACCACCAGTCCTTTCTTCATTTTTTTATCGTACATGTGCACAGATTCAAACTCATGCATACACTTTTACTTTATATGGCTTTATGATGATGGTAGTTAATGGAGCAGGAATACTTTCTGTCAGTACTAAAAGGGTTCTCTCTTTTTGTTTATGGATCTATACAATCCATATTATTGGATTCCAAATAATTTTTTTTCCAACATTTTGTGTTGTTACTAAACCTAATCAGGATGGGTATACAATGTTGTCTGCGAAACATGACAATATGGTCATTCAGATATTTGCCTTTTAGGAAACTACACAAAAGTCCACCAAAGTCACAATTTCACATCCCGGTGTGATTTTATACTAACTTTAGAGGAGGTACGCTGGCGTTGATATAGATGCACAGTTAAAAATATATAAAAAGCTGCAGGCAGAGAGAGGCATAGATTTCCAGTGTGCAATTCATCTCATGTTTACTTGCAGCATGTATCTAATAGAGTTACCATTCTGAAAGAAAAGATAAGAATCAAATGAAGATTGCTGTTACTTCCACCAACCTTGTCATAAAATAAGTGATTGTGGTACAAGCTTCAGAGGTTAATTCAATATAAGTAACCTAAAACTGATATAACGTACAGATTTTTTGCATGTTGAACTATAAAAGGGAACATACGACAGAATGACACAATTGCATATTGATGCTGCTGCTGTGCTGACTGTATTATAATGATAACAAATATGCTTTTACCAATGCATGCGTCATAGTAGATACTAAAATTGTCATTCCGCTTTACGCCATAGAAAAACATCAAACTTTTTTTCAGATTGTTCATTTAAAGGAGAACTACTGATTATGTGAATAAATTCAAATACTATCATGTTATTAATATTTAGCAATTAATAATGAAAACTTTTTACACTTATGATTGTGGGTTATTTACAGAAAAGCATACATTGAAATGGATCTGTAGCTACACCTTGTACTTTTGTAATCTTTTTACTATCCAAAGGTAATCTGTCCTGATTCTACCCTAGCCTACTACATAATTCTGCTCTTAGGTCTGTATGACAGCCTTTTATATGCAGCAGAATTAGATGCAAAAGTAGCCTAATGCTACCCATGTCAGACCCATGTCAGTACCAGGCACTGGCTCCCAGTGACTGGCATCTTGGTAGCTTCTTGGCTGCTTACATTCCTTAAAAAACAGTATTTGGTCATTATACCGAAAGCAGTACTGTACCACTCACTGCCTCCTCCATTCATTCTCAATGGGCTGTGGCAGGTGAGATGCTACATGTAGTGGTAAGAAGTAGAAGGGGTTTAGGTGTGTGAGAAAGTGGTAACTGCAATGCAACCTCACCCATAGCCTGAACAAAAGTCTACAGGAAGTCAAATGAAGGACAGGAAGCAAAACATCATCCAATTTTGGTTGAGTTCCATTTTGCAAGTTCTGTAATAGTTATGCCAGTGAGGGACCTGCTAAGGATATGCTTCTAAAACTGCAAGAATCCAGGATTCTCTGCACTGAGTACTCTACTGAGTAAGCCTTTTGTAGATAACCCCTTTTATTACAGCTTACCCCTTTTATTTTATTATAGCTGCTACTATGACTTCATATAGTTAGATGCCTAGAATATAATAGCAATAGTAATGCTGGAAAATTATAATAATTTGCTACATGAAGTATAATTCACAGTCTACAAGTTCTCCTTTAAAGATTTCTACAAAAAATTATTTTTTTATATTTTTTCCAAATTTATCTGATGTTTTTGAATAAAAAATATATACGGATATAACACTTTAGAAGTCAAGGTATGCATTTGAGAATGGTTGCCGGTAATGTGCAGTCCTTGCTCTGTGCAGAGAACTGTCATGAAATCTTTTGTGATTTGACTGCTGATTATATCAGAGTAGAAGTTTGATTTTACTATAATGTACTGTCCTTTCTCATAGTAATAGAGGCACATGATCTGATAACTACACATGCAACATCCTGTGAACACTTGATAGAAGAAAGTTAAATTCAAAAAGAATCTTTCTACTAGTATTGGCGCCCACATATACTAAGTAGATAAATGACAATACAGATAAAGGGAGACTGTATTGTAGGTAGAGATACATAATCTTTTTTAAAAATGTTGTTTTATCAATAATACTCCAAAGGCCCTGGGGCACATTTATCATTTCAACACAAATCAGGCTCTTTCATTTAGCAAAGTCCATACAAAATTTTAATGTGTATTGACAACTTTACTTGTAAGCCCGGGCAGCCAGCTTCAACAGATATGCAACGTTTTGGGACAGAATTTCTCTCCAGACATATGCAGAAAAGATGTGGTTAAAGTCAAGTTTTTTCAATTGCAGCCCTACTTTAGAGAAGCCGAGGGAGGAAGTCAGTTAGCTAGTTTGTAGTCGGAAAGCCAGTAAAATTCCTATAATGAAGTTTGGTGTGCTAATATTTATGTATATAGATTTACATGATTTGCCATGCACCCTTTGGGAATTTTTGGCAAATTGAATCTGTGTGTGAGGTTTTTCCCATCGGGGAAATTTTCCTTTACTAGCTCTCTCATTGATACAAAAGGCAGTGAGTGGAAATTTACCTAAAGTGAGATGATTTGCCATTTAGACAGCTGTCAACAGATGAAGTGTAACATTTGGAAGAACTTCCCTCACCTTCTGTTCCAGTGAAAAATAGAACGTTTGGATTTATGTCTTGCTAACCGTGGTCACAGGGCAAATAATATGAGTACAGTTCCCCAGTGGGTACTCTTCCTCATCCTATCCAAAACTAAATGTTTTGGATTTAAAAACACTTTTTATTTAGGACATGCTAACAGTGGAGGGTTTAGAAATCTATACAGTAGGAAAACTAGTGCCAAAAACACTGATAAAAACAACCACAACACTGAAAAAGCAAAGTTTAACTTTGCTATTACAAAATGATTTGTTTGGATCTCCAATCTCAGGCTAAGACTTAACTGTCCAAACTGTAAAGCTGTAAACAAAGGTGACTGCTCAGTGAACAAGCATGAACATTGCAGAAACAATTTTTTGTATTTTATTGACAATCATTTAGTTGGGTGATGTGGAAGCAGTTAGCAGTTTCAGTTCACATATTATAAGTATGGAGAATAAAAGTTACATTAGGTTGCTCCATGAGAAAGGACAATTATCTGAATAATCAGTACAAAATAAATAAATAAATGGAACTTTGTTTCTAATAATGCATGTCCATCACAATTCCAATGTGCAATGACCCATGGCTGCGTAGAGCATGTGCATCTATATGTACAGTAGTGCATGTTTTAAACTGAAACTCATGCTGAATTTTTCTTACTGTCCTTTCTATAAGAAAAGTTTAATCTGTTAATTGTATATTGTACTCTGTAACTCATCCTTCACTTTTCTTTTCGTAATATAATTTGTGTTCTGTTTGCTTTTCTTATTTTTTTTCTCTTTACGTGTTTTAGTTTTTTTCCTTTATTTTAACATTTTATCTCTTTTTTTTTTTTTTTCCCACACTATCCATCTGTTTAGATTTTTCTTAGTTTTCTCCATGTCTGAAACCAGATTGAGCATAAATTCTGTCCGGTGCCAGAAATGACGTGTCTTTTCTTTGTTTTCCTAATTATTATACTAGGTTGTGGTGAATGCGCTGATCGGAGCCATTCCCTCCATCATGAACGTGCTTCTGGTTTGTCTGATATTCTGGTTGATTTTCAGTATAATGGGAGTCAATCTGTTTGCGGGAAAGTATTATCATTGTGTTAATACTACTACTGGTGTAATGTTTCCAATTACTCAAGTTGAAAACCAGTCGGACTGTTTCCGCCTAATGAAGGCCAATGAAAGTGCTCGATGGAAGAATGTTAAAGTCAATTTTGATAACGTAGGAGCTGGTTATCTTGCTTTACTTCAAGTGGTAAGTACAGTCACTTAAATAAATTATGTCACTTTTGTTTTTGTACCTGCCACTGATTGTGTGTAAAGAATACTGTGTGGTTACTGGCAAGTTAGACTATGCGTTAGCCCCTTAAGTGAACCACATAAAATTTGCTTATCAGTTATAGGTGATGCTTGTGCCAAAAGTACCTTGTATTTGGAATTCCTATTTACAAATTAGTGGCACTCTTCCTGTGAGGTTGCCACTGCTGCATGCTGTGCCTAAAGCCTGATATTTTTATTTCTTCACTCTGAAGTATAGGCATTTGGCGGGTAGTTTTAGTAGATTTGGAGTGAGATTTGTTGCTATCATTCCTGGGCTACTCGCTGTTCTCTTTGCTGGAGGCCCTGTCATGAGGATGTGAAGTTCTTCACAATAAACAATAAAGAGATACAATAAAGCAATAAAGCATAGTAAATAAAGCATAGTAAGTCAGTAATGAGAAAAGAAAGGCAATACTAATGAATAGTCCTTTTCCCTTTTTGCCTTTTTGGGTAGGCCTTTTTTTTTGAAGTTCTAGAAGGCTACAAAGTCACCTAATGATGTCACAAAACTGAAAGGGGTTCTGCGATTGCTTTATAATTCCTAAAGATACACAATATAGCTTTTCTGGCCAGATGCTGGGGGTAACTTGGTGAAGGTCATTTTTACCCTGAGGTATTTTATTGCCTAAAATAGTTTTCTTTTAAAGACCCAGTGCAACCCAACCATACCTGCCTGGCATACCAATGTGTTTCCTGACTTTTGCATGCTTTTACCTAAAGACATCTATATATTTTATTCTTAGGCAACATTTAAAGGCTGGATGGATATTATGTATGCTGCAGTAGACTCGCGAAAGGTGGGTACAGATGATGAACAACTTTCATTATATTAGAAACTCATTTTCTTTTCCCTATAAAAAGAGAACAATTGGATATTGTTTTCCAAATATGTTCTTACAATTAATTGCAATTATCTGGAAAGTTTAATGACTGTATATATATGCCCTAAACATGTCAAGTCTTAGACAGGTCACACCTGTTTATTTTAAAACATATGGACCAACCCTGTGTAGCATCACCAAGGTAAAGGGAGTAGCCAAACTCACACTAAATGAAATCCTGAATAAAGTACAACACACATTTCAATTTTATTAAGAACTAGCTGATTACCCGGTGTTGCCCGGTTTTTTGATTATTACAATTTTATATTATACAGGAAAAGGAATTAAATACAGCTATAGTGTTAAATCAAAGAAATGATTTTTTTACAGGTTTTGAAAGTATAAGTACAATATACAATAAATTTAAATACAGTTAAATTAAATTGACCTAAATTATTGGCATATTTTCTAATGCTGTTTTAATAGGAACATTGTGCTCATGAAACATCCTTTGTAATTTTAAGACAATCTGAAATTTTTTTCCTGAGATGTAGGTGCACCTCTGGTCAGTTTCTACTAGTTTGTTTTAAGTAAAATATAGTTGTAGAAATTTTGGTGGTTGATTTGGCAGCGGAAATAACAATCTCGCTTTAAGGTAAATTTGCCCTTGAACAGTTAATGTGGATGGAAATCCAGGCTGTTGAACAACTGATGTGGCGCTGAATGATGTCAATTGGAAACATGAGTTGTATTTTCTGATGGTATTAGGAAAATGCTTTGACTCTGAGGTATTTGCTGATGTGTAATTCCGAAGTTCTTGTGGTGGTGTTTCCAGTTGTCAGAGTTTGGCTTTCCCTTTTTTGCAGCAAATAGCAGGACAATCAGATTTAAACTTCTTGGATTGACAGTAACTACAAAACATTTCCATTTTTCCAATGGTAACACTTGCATGGTGCGAGTAGTCTTTATGTGGATCATAGTGGAATCCTTCCAATGCTAAGCTAAAATGTTGTGCAGTCCGTGATCGTCTGGTTCTTTCTCTCATTTCGTGTACTTGCGTGTCATGCTGTTGTACTGCCTCTGAAGCTGTAGATGTAGTAGCTCTTTCTCTCATTTCCTGTACTCAGGTCTCTCGTTGTTGTACTGTTTCTGAAGCTCTAGATGTGGTAGCTCTATCTCTCTTATCCTGTAGTCAGGCCTCATTCTGTTGTATTGTCTCTAAAGCTCTAGATGTAGTAGCTCTATCTCTCTTATCCTGTAGTTGGGCCTCGTGCTGTTTTACTGTCTCTGACGCTCTAGATGTAGTAGCTCTATCTCTCTTATCCTGTAGTCAGGCCTCATGCTGTTGTATTGTCTCTAAAGCTCTAGATGTAGTAGCTCTATCTCTCTTATCCTGTAGTTGGGCCTCGTGCTGTTTTACTGTCTCTAGATGTAGTAGCTCTTTCTCTCATTTTCATGTACTTGGGTCTCACGCTGGTGTACTGTTTCTGAAGCTCTAGATGTAGTAGCTCTATCTCTGTTATCCTGTAGTGGGGCTTCATGCTGTTGTACCATTTCTGAAGCTCTAGATGTAGTAGGTCTCTCGCCCAGCGGTCTTCTATTCCTGTCCTCTAAATTTTCTTGTCCACCGTGTTGTTTATTTTTTTGGCCTTTGATTGTACTCGGCCAATTGTCTTACGTTTTCTCTTAGGCATTAATACAGGCCAGAAATTTGTAAAAGAGTAAAAAAGTACGTAAGCAAAGGGCACACTGTCACTGAGCAATACATACACACATACATACATGCAAATATACCTCTGACATTTACCACAGCGCTGTACAAAGATCAGCAGTGCACTCACAAGAGTCATATGTCTAGCAAGTTTGGTTGAAATGTGTCGATGCGTTTCCGAATGATGGTGGAACCTAGCAAGTTTGGTTGAAATGTCTCCATGCGTTTCTTAGCGATAACATACACACATTAATATTATTATTATTATTATTACACAGTATTTATATAGTGCCATCATATTACGCAGCGCTGTACAAAGTCCATAGTCGTGTCACAAACTGTCCCTCAAAGGAGCTCACAATCTAATGTCCCTACTATGTACTATCTAATTTCCTTTACTCAAAAGCTATTTACTTTTTTTAATACATTTTATCTATATTAATATAAGTAGATCCAGGATCAATCACATCATCTAGCCTTGTAAACTGATCAGCAGTGAATTAATATACAAACATTCATACAAAGATCCAAATATAGCTCTGACATATAGCACAAAGATGACAGGTGCACTCACATGAGTCTCAGTCATATGTATAGCAAGTTTGGTTAACCCCCTAACCGCTAAGCCCGTAATTTCTCGCACTAAATATTTTTGCT